>NC_046981.1:15788942-16088942 GCF_009769545.1 Cyclopterus lumpus | reverse complement strand
GGAAAGGAAAAGGTTATTGTCATTGAAAACAGGTCTTTAGTCTCAGCTTAGACATACAACACGCAGGTCATGCAGACAATCGCCACACCTTGCATGTATATATACACAGTCAAGGTCAACCCGGTTGTGTCTGAACCCAGATGAGATAAAAGACCTCTTACATCTCAACATGGTCTTTTTTGGATTCCTGCGGCTCTGAAAGGTCGACTGAAAGGAAGTAACTCAAATTCATGGATGGCAAACTACTGTCACTGCTTTAGGGCAAATAAAATCAGTTTTAATGGCCCAACTTAACTTCATGAAAAGTTCTGAAGTACAAATAGTCAACAGATGTAAGAGGTTGGTTTAACCAGTTTCCACCATTGTCTGAGTTCCCTGAACAAACTACAAACATTTCACAGCAACACTTGAAGTCTTAAGAGGGGACAGTGTGTATACCCATCAGTCAGAGTTAAATACCCCTCCGCTGAGCCCTGCCTTTCCAAGCGTGTCGGAGAACTACGGTGGCCCTCAGGTAACTGGTAATGGTGGGATCCCTATATAGAAATATAGTTTAGTTTCAGGTGATTGATACATTATGAATACTATATTCCATTTCTCTTAATAAATCCTACACACTGGCCTTTTAAGTGCAATTGAATATTCATTCAGAAACAGATGAGCAACATCACATTTACAGAATTGCAGACATTTTTTTGTTTGAAACTCTAAATCTAAAACCAAAGGCTGAGGATGTCTCTTTGCCTGCGATCAACCCGATCCCGTCCCAAACTTTGAAATTTATTGAAATTGCTAAAGTAGAGTAAAATGTGTGGGGTCACTTTGCGATGCAGCTAAAGTAGATAAAAATGTGTGGGGTCACTTTGTGATGCAGCTAAAGTAGATAAAAATGTGTGGGGTCACTTTGTGATGCAGCTAAAGTAGATTAAAATGTGTGGGGTCACTTTGCGATGCAGCTAAAGTAGATAAAAATGTGTGGGGTCACTTTGCGATGCAGCTAAAGTAGATAAAAATGTGTGGGGTCACTTTGCGATGCAGCATTTACCTGATATTAAAGATTTTCACAGTAAAGTAAGACACAGCAGATGAACAAAGATAAACAGCTGAGTCCAAGAATTCATAATTTATAACAGATTTTCTGCAGAAAACTGCTCCTGCGTAAAACTCATCATTAGTAACGTGCAGCTGAAGGTTTATGTGACACAATGAGGATGTACGAGAACTTTTTCTTCCCCTCCCTTATCCTCTATCCTTCTTCTTTGACACACTCCAACAACTAGGCGGCATAATAGCGTGCAAAAAAAGCTGCATACAATATTCAGCGACAGGAAGCTGAAACTGACTACTGGCTTGCAATATCTCTCCTGTATATACTTTGCCAATGTCATGAATTAATTCAGTGAGAATTTCGCCACCAATCACACCGTCTGCTCACCACCACGCTTCATCTAAACCTCCACCTGCGATCGGGCATTGCTTATCAGCAAATGTCCAAAATGCATTGAGCCTAACAAATCAATAATCCTTCGCCAGCTGTTGAGTTTGCACCACTGGCTTTATCCCTTGTGGCACATGTATGGGTGCGTCTCACATTATCCCTTGTGGCACATGTATGGATTTCACAGGGTCAGATATTGATCTGATTCAGTGGAAGAGTTTACAGACATTGTTATTGGGGTAGAGGTCAGTCCAATCGCGAAAGGAGGCAGCAGCGTGAGCGGGAGTGAGGTGGAGGGTTGGTTGTCACTCGGAGGAGCTCGTTTCTGTGAAGGACCGCTGAAGTGTCCTTCAGTATATTGTTGTGCGGCTAAAAGCTAATATAAGCTGCTAAAAAAAATTAAATAAAAATGTAAACAACTGGAGAGCATGTGGGCAAATCATCCCCAAGGATGCGTAATCCTGTGAATGTATTATTTTTGGTGACAGCAAATGATGAGAGAACTTGAATCTGAATCTCCATAAATCTACAGACAATTACAAGATACATAGTTGGCGCCGTTAGCTTTGAGCTGCTGGCTCGCCGTCAACATGTTGAGAGCCGTCGAGAGGCAATTTAAATGCTCCCAATCCCGCATCTTGCACCTACAAGACGGTCATTCGTGGTCATTTGTGCATAAAATAAGTGAAATAAATAAGAGCTGAAATTATTAGTCGATTGATTAATTAGTTGATGGACGGAAATCATAATGCATTTGTTAGGGTTGTGTGGTGTGGAGGACCCAAACGCACGCTCACGCAGCAGACCTTAAGATTCAGGATCTTTATTTCCCTAATTGATCGGGAAGGAAAAAACAGCAAAGAATAAAACAAACAAAACAATGATCAGAGTTGACCAGCTGATCAGGCGCGAGTCTTCCCTCGCTGGAGTCGGGAGGGCAACTCAACCGAGCTCAAGTCCTTGCTACCCACGGGATCGGTAGAGATCTGGTGAATCCCAACATGCAGTAGGAACCAGACTGGTGACCGGAATGATCTGACAACCCGTCAGGGAATGCCATGGTCCTTAATACAGCTGGTGGCACTTAGGGCAACGAGCCCCAGCTGAGCCAAAGGAGAGGGGCGTGGTAGTGGGTGGAAACCGGAGGTGGAGACTGTAGACTGAAAAAGCAAAACATTAAGCACACAACAACAAACCGGACAGGAGGGGAACAAAGAGGGGAGCCAACACTAACAACAGACAGGGATCCTAACAGTACCCCCCCCTTAACGGGAGCCTCTTGGCGAACCACCGGGTCTAATGGGGTTCCGCCGGTTGAAATCTGAAATGAGCGACGGATCACAGATCCGGGAACGGGGCACCCAGCACCGCTCCTCCGGTCCATAACCCACCCAGTCCACCAGGTACTGAAACCCCCTACCTCGACGGCGGACATCCAATAGGCGGTTGACCGTGTAGACGGGGCCCCCCTCGAAGAGACGGGGGGGTGGAGGGGGTTCTGGCGGAGGGTTTAGGGGGCTGGAGACAACGGGTTTGAGGAGTGAGACATGAAATACTGGGTGAATCCTCATGGAACGAGGCAACTGTAGTTTAACCGAGACGGGGTTGATGATGGAGATGATGGGAAAAGGGCCGATATATCTGGGGGAGAGCTTCCTACACTCTGTGCGGAGGGGGATGTCCCTGGACGAAAGCCAAACCGACTGTCCAACACGGTAGGCCGGTGCTGGAACACGACGTCGATCCGCCACTCTCTTGTTCTGCTCAGCTGTGCGAAGCAGAGCAGCCCGAGTCTCCCTCCACACGCGCCTACAACGACGAGCACTGCTCTGGACTGAAGGGACAGCTACCTCGACCTCCTGGCTAGGGAACAGGGGAGGCTGATAGCCCATGGAGGCCTCAAATGGGGATAGCCCGGTAGCGGTAGAAGTGTGGGAATTGTGGGCATACTCGACCCACGGGAGGTGACGACTCCATGAGGAGGGATTGGTGGCGGTCACACACCTGAGGATGGCCTCAAGCTCCTGGTTCATCCTCTCGGTCTGGCCGTTAGTCTGTGGGTGGAACCCCGAGGAGAGGCTGGCCGTGGCGCCGAGGGTGTGACAGAATGCCTTCCACAACTGGGAAGAGAACTGCGGCCCACGGTCCGAAACTATGTCCGCAGGGATCCCATGAAGCCTAACCACATGTAGAACCAGCAAGTCGGCGGTCTCACGGGCTGATGGAAGCTTGAGCAGGGGAATGAAATGGGCGGCCTTCGAAAACCGGTCCACCACCGTCAGAATGACGGTGTTGCTGTCTGATGGGGGGAGACCAGTGACAAAGTCCACTGCAATATGAGACCACGGGCGTTGAGGCACAGGGAGTGGTCGTAGTAACCCCACGGGGGGTCGGTGTGAAGCCTTGTTGCGGGCGCACGTAGAGCAGGCCAGCACAAATGAGCGAGTATCCGCCTCGAGAGACGACCACCAAAAGGAGCGGCGGAGCCAGCTTATTGTCCGGCGGATGCCGGGGTGGCCAGAGAGACGGGACTCGTGGGCCCACCGCAGGACTCGGGAACGGACAGCCAAAGGGACAAACAGGCGATTCGGGGGGCCCCCTCCGGGGTCAGGTTGGGTCTGCTGGGCCTCACGTACCACTCTCTCGATCTCCCAGGAAACAGCACCAAGCATGCACGAGGCAGGTAAGATGGTGTCGGGAGGAGAATCTCCCTCCACCGGGGCAAACTGACGGGAAAGTGCGTCCGGCTTGGTGTTCTTGTGCCCTGGCCGAAAGGTGATGGTGAAGTTAAAACGTGTGAAGAACAAAGCCCAGCGGGCCTGGCGGGAATTGAGGCGTCTAGCCGTGTGGATATACTCCAGATTCCGGTGGTCGGTCCAGACGACAAAGGGGATCACTGATCCCTCCAGCCAGTGCCTCCACTCCTCCATGGCCAGCTTGACGGCCAACAGCTCACGGTTGCCAACGTCATAGTTTCTCTCCGCCGGAGAAAGTCTACGAGAGAAAAAAGCACAGGGATGAAGCTTGGAGTCGGCAGCTGACCGCTGGGAGAGTACGGCTCCGACGCCGGTGTCAGAGGCGTCCACCTCAACAACAAACTGGCGAGTCTCGTCCGGGTGAACCAGGATTGGAGCCGAGACGAACCTCTCCTTGAGGGACTGAAAAGCCTTGTCAGCCTCAGGGGACCATGAAAAACGTACCTTGGAGGAGGTGAGCCGTGTCAGTGGTTCTGCCGCTCGGCTGTAGTCCCGAATGAACCGGCGGTAAAAGTTAGCGAACCCCAGAAACTGCTGGAGCTTCTTTCTTGAGGCGGGTACCGGCCACTCAGTCACTGCCTTCACCTTCTCGGGGTCCTTTCTCACCTGACCCTCCTCAATGAAGACGCCCAGGAACTGCACAGAGGTGACGTTGAACTCGCACTTCTCCGCCTTGATGAAGAGCTGATTCTCCAACAACCGTTGCAGGACCTGGCGGACATGGTTAGTGTGCTCCTGAGGACTTGGGGAGAAGATGAGAATGTCATCAATATACACAAACACAAAACGGTTTAGGAAGTCGCGGAGGACGTCATTCACAAGGGCCTGAAAAACGGCAGGGGCATTGGTCAAACCAAACGGCATCACCAGATATTCAAAATGTCCCAGGGGTGTGTTAAAGGCCGTCTTCCATTCGTCCCCCTCACGAATTCGGACCAGGTGATAAGCGTTACGGAGGTCCAGCTTCGTGAAAATCTTGGCTCCAGCTAAGGACTCAAAAACAGAGGAGATAAGTGGTAAGGGGTACTTATTCTTGATGGTAATCTGATTCAAACCTCTGTAATCAATGCAGGGACGAAGACTCTTATCCTTCTTGGAGACGAAGAAGAAACCCGCTCCCACAGGTGAAGAAGAGGGCCGTATGATTCCTGCGGCGACTGAATCGGTTATATACTTCTCCATGGACTCACGCTCAGGCCGGGAGAGATTATATAACCGGCTCGTGGGAAGTGATGCGCCCGGAAGCAGGTCAATGGCACAATCGTAGGGACGATGAGGAGGAAGTGAAAGGGCCCGCTCCTTACTGAATGCCTCTGCCAAGTCCCTATATTCCCGAGGCACTGCGGCGAGGCTAGGACAAGCGTCATGTCTGCTTACAAGACTAGGCTGCCGGGGCACAGCAGATCTGAGGCAGCGGGAGTGACAGGCGGGACTCCAACCGGTGATCCGACCCCCAGCCCAATCGATCTGAGGATTATGGTCCTTGAGCCAGGGGAGTCCCAGAACCAGGGGTGTTTGCGGGGAAGGGAACTCGAAAAACCGGGTCTTTTGACTGTGGTTACCAGACACGAGCAGGGAAATAGGCTGAGTCCAGTGAGTTATCTCTGCCAGTAGGCTGCCATCCAGTGCGTACACCGGCTGAGAGCACTCTAACGCCTCCACCGGAATCCCATGACTCCTGATGAACTCAGTGTCCAAAAAGCTCTCCTCAGCCCCTGAATCGATGAGCGCCGATAGGTGCACTGGCCCAGATGGCAAGCCCAGGGTGACAGGAAATAGCGATCGAGATCTGGAATGGGGAATTGACCTTGAACCGCCCGCTAGCTTCCCCACTCTTACCAGCGAGCTCTCTCTTTTGGCCGAACAGAGCAAACGGCCATGCGGTGTCCCGACTCACCACAGTACAAACAGCCTCCAGCGCGGAGGCGTCTCTCTCTCTCCTCCCGAGAGAGATGAATCCGGCCGAGTTGCATCGGTTCCTCCGGCTCCAAAGGGGGAGGTGCCGAGGGAGGAGAGCGGGGGCGCGCAAGACTGGAACGTCGGAACAGGCTCGGAGGCTGAGAGCTGGAAGTGGAAGCAAACTGACGGACAGGATAGGAAGGCCTGTAGCTCCTCTCCCGACGACGTTCCCGAATGCGGTTATCGATATTGATGGAGAGCGTGACGAGCTCATCCAAAGACCCCGGCTCCTCCCTGACGGCCAACTCGTCCTTCAGAGAATCCGAAAGACTGCTGCGATAAATTCCCCTTAGTGCCTCCTTGTCCCAACCAGACTCCGTGGCCAGAATCTGGAAATCCACAGAGTACTCCGCTGCGCTAGTTGAGCCCTGACGAAGACTGAGCAGGCGCTGAACAACGTCCCGGGTGTACACCGGGTGGTCGAATACTCTCTTGAATTCCTCCACGAAGCGCGTGTAGGAAACCTGGGCAGGAGAGCGTCTGACGAGCCAAGCTTCAGCCCAGACGAGTGCCCTGCTGCGCAGCAACCCCACCATATAAGCCACCCTAGCATTGTCCGAGGCGAATGTGCGGGGCTGTTGGTCAAAAACAAAATTACACTGGAGCATAAATCCTCTGCACTCCCCGGACGCTCCGCCATAGGGCACAGGAGAAGGAACAAAAGACTCATGGTTGTCAGCCGAGTCCTGCAGAACCGACTGCGGCGGAGAGGAACGGGGCTGGTGGTCGGGCTGGGGAAAACGGTGCAGCGCGACATCCCGTAACAGACCTCCTATCTCCGCCATCTGGGACCCGATGGAACGCTGGGAGTCGAGGAGGTTCTGCAGCATCAGGTGGTGTTGTCCGAGGAGATTGCCTTGCGACGAGATCGCCCTCTGCAGATTCTCCTCCGCAAGCGATGCTGCTGCGGCTGCTGGGTCCGTCATGTTGGTCAGATCATTCTGTTAGGGTTGTGTGGTGTGGAGGACCCAAACGCACGCTCACGCAGCAGACCTTAAGATTCAGGATCTTTATTTCCCTAATTGATCGGGAAGGAAAAAACAGCAAAGAATAAAACAAACAAAACAATGATCAGAGTTGACCAGCTGATCAGGCGCGAGTCTTCCCTCGCTGGAGTCGGGAGGGCAACTCAACCGAGCTCAAGTCCTTGCTACCCACGGGATCGGTAGAGATCTGGTGAATCCCAACATGCAGTAGGAACCAGACTGGTGACCGGAATGATCTGACAACCCGTCAGGGAATGCCATGGTCCTTAATACAGCTGGTGGCACTTAGGGCAACGAGCCCCAGCTGAGCCAAAGGAGAGGGGCGTGGTAGTGGGTGGAAACCGGAGGTGGAGACTGTAGACTGAAAAAGCAAAACATTAAGCACACAACAACAAACCGGACAGGAGGGGAACAAAGAGGGGAGCCAACACTAACAACAGACAGGGATCCTAACAGCATTAGATGTTTCAGTCATATTTCTAGCAGCTTTTGTCTGTCATACAATAGTTCACATATATCTTTGGGTTTTGTACTATTGATCAGAGAAAAGAAGTCATTCAGGATAAGCATTGTTTTGGTATTTTATCGCCAGAACTTAGGCAAAAAATGTTGGGAAAAAAAGTAAAGTTACTGGATGAGAGTTTATTGAAGCCCTGAACTGAATCACTTGTTTTTTCGAGTAGAACTTCAAACCAAAATTGAATTAAAACATTAACACATTTTTTATATGTAATGCATTAACAAGGCAAACAAATACATACAATGTGATCCTCCAGCACTGTTCATGGAGGTGAGCTAAACTCTGCTAATTTCACCTCAGTTTCCTTCATAAACGTGTTAAAAGATGTCAAAGAGAGAAATTCCCCAAAGGCAGAGTACCAGACCAGGAAAAGGCTGTTCGCCAATAACAGACTGAAGTGTTGCGCTTTAATAAACCAATAAAGGGTCAAAGTAATCAGCAGAGTAGAAGATGAGGTCTTCAAACAGGGCGTGATTTATAATGTTATAATGCTCTTCCCCATTACAAAATAAATTAGATTTAAAAATAAAACTATTCAAAGAAGAAAAGAAAAGGGAAGCTAATAGTGTTCAATGCTGTTCAAAAGGTTGACGTCGACAGCCACAAACGCTTGATTTGTTACAGGAGAGAGGACTACTCTATACTTTTGAACTGTCTTCCCTGCTGTTAGGTTGTAGAAAGTCCTCTTTACAAACAGATGTTACTTTGTTTGAATGTTTTTTTTGTGCATGGAGAACACTGTACAATGGTTCGACAATATTGAAAAATGAAAAAGACAGTTTCAATAAGATAGAATAAATCATTGGTCAAATAAACTGGAGGCTAAGCATCAAAATGGGAGCAGAATGAAATAGCAACAGTGGCAATAGCGCCTATAACAAGCTGGAATGAACACCTGGGTGCTGCTTTAGCAAAGCAATTCTTCAAACTTAACAATAGAAACATAAGGTCTGAGGCGAGCACTATTGGAGTTAGATCAGAGAAGCTGACCATACTATGGACTGAAATTACACTTTAACCTATTCTATCTAACCACGAGACTGCAGAGAGTAAAAAAAACAAGCGCTTCCCACAATATTTAGAGCCCAGCTGCACCGTTGTGGTTCAATAATTATTGTGTGTATCATACGCTCTTCTGGGCAGGAAAACTAATTGGGGGAAAAAAAGGATATTTCGTGGGAAAATGGTTCCAAGAGTATTCTTCAGCTAAATAACTCCAAATAAGAAGTCATATTATTCAGTTTCCCAAACAATAACACCAGTCTCATCAAGAGTCAACTTGGTCCCCTGGCTGCTTATTTAAAACCTGTTGCCAGAAATGTGGGTCTAATGTTTGACTCTCAATTAAATTTTGAATCACAGATCAAAAAAATTGTCCAGTCCTGCTTCTTTCAATTAAGAATAATCTAAAAAATCAAACCCATATTGCCACGCTCAGACCTGGAAAAAGTCATTCATGTACTCATTTTCTCTCGACTCAACTACTGCAACTCCCTCCTTTCCGGCATAAATCAAAAATCCATCTCCCGTCTCCAACTAGTCCAGAATGCAGCAGCTCGGCCTTTGGTTCTAACAGACGGCTTCACATGACTCCAGTCCTGGCCTCTCTCCACTGGCTCCCTGTTAGTTTTAGAATTGATTTAAAGATTTTGCTGCTCACTTTTAAAGCACGCCTGGGTCTGGCCCCAAGCTACATCATTGAAATGTTAGCCCCATATGAGCCTTAGATCCTCCGGTGGGGCCCTTCAATGTCCTTCAGGCCCCTCAAGGCCCTTCAAGGCCCTTCTGGCCGTTCCAAAGTCAAGGCTTAAATCAAAGGGTGACCGTGCTTTTGCCATCAGAGCCCCTCGACTTTGGAACGACCTACCTGTGGGGATAAGACTAGCAGAATCAGTAGCTTCTTTTAAATCACTTCTTAAAACCCATTTTTATAGAACTGCTTTTAAGTGATGTCGTCCTTTTATGCAGTTTCCCCTTGTTTCCCCTATTTTAGTTTGTCTGTTCTGCTTTATTTTGTATTTGTAATTTTCTATTCCTCTATTGTGTTCATTGCCTATATGTCATTGTCTCCTTTGCCTCATGTATTTTCTGAAATGTTTACTTGTATTGATGTTATGTTTTTACCTTGCTTATATGTAGAGCACTTTGTAAACTCTGTTTTTAAAGGTGCTATATAAATAAATGTATTATTATTATTATTATTCTGTCCTACAACACTGTGGGGACATTGACTAACTGGAAGATGTGGAAATGTGTCATACATTTGTGTCTGAATTATAACTATCACTTATAACCATAGAGGTGGCGGATAAGAAAACGGATAAGAACTTTGATTATTGAAGCTTATGTATAAAAAATATTTTATACATAAGCTTCAATAATCAAAGTTCCCCTCCACTCATAAAGCTTATTGTTACTCACTTGGATGTTTGGCCTTCACTGTGCAGAAGGATGAATGTGCAGAATTTGACACCACATTCATCTGCTAAATGTTTCCACATCATCAGATCTTTAGTTTCCTTAACGGGATCAAACCTTAACCATAGAGGTGGCGGATAAGAAAACGCTCACATGAACAGTTATTGTTGTCAATTATACGGTCTGTTTATGGAAAGCACTCTCAAAGGACCTAATTTATTTTTGATTTTTAAGATGATGGACTTGCTGGTGAATTATACAGCACCTTAATTCTATAAAAGAGATTGGACTCAATAAATCCACATCAGAGCAACAACACTGCTTTCTCCACTTCTTAATTAAAAGACCATTTTGATCACTGAAGCTTCACTTAAACTTGAAATATCTCAACAGCTTTAATGTGAAATACAGAATGTTTGGCTCATGGATGAATGCAACCCAAATGTTTCTACTGAAAAGTAATGTGCAGGCAGAAGGGAAAGTAAACATTTGAAAGGATTCGGACTCAGGTAACACTGTTTGAATCGGACTAGCTGCATGTGCAACTACAGGGACGTCATGGGCATTGTTATAGATTGTAAGGGGAAGGCCGCCATTAACATTAATTTAATGGTTTCCTTTCAAAACAGCATGCAATGATCCCTGTGCCGAGATGTCAATTTAATTTCACACAAGGCCACCAAAGTACACACGTCTTAAACCATCCCTGAGGTTAGGGCTTCAAATAAATTTATTTTCTACGATGTGATTCTTAAGGTCGTATTTTACGAGATCACATCCCTGTGCGGACACGCTTGGCGTGCCACGAGAATGGCACCTAAGGAGCCGCTCGACTGTGTTCGCATTACTAACTCCCTGCAAGCTCGACAACTTCTATAATTGTTTTTGGTATCTGATGTGTAACGTGTATCATTTTGTAATAGACATAAGTGTAACTTTTAAATGTTCTACTTTCAAACACCTTTCTCCCTGTGCTGTAAAGTTTTTCCTTTTTTTTCCTGATTGCCTTTCATACTTTCAATTTACCATGAATATCACTTATGCCCGTACATGCATGATTAAGCAAAAATAAACTCTTTTGAGAAATGTGAATGAGCGATGCTCAGTTTTGTGGAATAAACCATGAACCGTAATTGAAATACAAGTTTCTCCACCCTTACCAAACTAATTTTAAGTCAATTTTTTACACGGCAGTTAAGAAACAGCTAACAAAATGAAATATCCAATTTGTGCTTCGGGAGCCCTGTCCACAATAATCCATCTTCATTTTCAGAGCTCATTTACCAGAGTATCCTGAGACTGTTTTTGTCTGAAGAAATAGACAGCAAAACGAGTCAGAGTCCAGATGTTTTGCGAGAGACAAAATGGTGAGCCGTGATTAAAGCAGCTCCTCGGATGCGAGTCCTTTGGCGATATTGCTCATTAGAGCCTTAACTCACTTTGAGCAGATTCACATTCAATATGAGAAAAGCAAAGTCTAATTGGACTCTGAGCCATAACATCAATCAGGGATTCCCGGAGGGAGATACAAAACGACTGCCTCGCGCTGTGCCATTGGTCCATCGTTTTTTGTTCTGGCCCACAACTTTAAAAATGCATTGGGATAAAGTGCATAATGAAACAAGGATGGTCTGTGTTGGTGAAGAAGAAAACACATTTAGAACCATATTGTCCAACAAATAGGTCTGCGGACAAGAATATGTCTGCTTCAGGAGAGCAACAGAGGAGGATCCCTCTCCCCGTAAACAGAAAACCATGTGCTATGCTGCTGAATTTTATTTACATCGAGTGTGGGTTTTCTTTTATATTAAAAACATAATGATCTCACCTTGTGAGAGACAAAGTTGTGAACTCTTTTTGAGTTAAAACATCACAGTTTCACGTTTAATTTTCCCATCAGTCCTGTGTTGTCTGATGCCCTTTCTGTCCTCAATCTCACCTTCAATAACATCCAGTGGCCATCGTCTCTTCAGCTTTTCCTCTTATCTCCGTCTCCTCCTCTGTAGCTCCTCCCTAGGGACATTTGACAGATTTATTACATCCTTGTCCTTTTGTTGTTAGGCAGAGAGGCTGGATCTTCTAACCAAGGATATCTGGAATGCCAATGTGGTTCTTTGCTGTGGCTATTCCCTTTGACATAGGTGAGGCCTTCCTTCATTATTTCAACCTCCCTCTCCTCAGCAAGTGTCATTTCTTTGCCGCCTGGCTGGCATCTCCCGCAGCGACAACCCCCGCATCTCGGTTCACATGCTGCACCGATACTATCCCATTTCCACCACTCAAGGAAGTCCTTCTTGGTAGTTGAAGTCCTTGATTTGTGAAACTTAGTGCTAACCCGCTTATTTTGGAGAAGGGTCTCGGGGATCCTGCTACTGAGCTCCTCGTACTTTACAGCTGCTGCTCTCATTGATTTTGCAAAATGTGTCTTGGACATATGGGTTGATACAGTGAGCTCCTCAAAGAGGTCATGATGCGTTCCGCCAACCGTCTTTCCAAGAGGTCTGTCCCACAGTACGAGGTCTCCAACAGCTTTGATTCTCTGAGGCGCCAGTTGTCCTTCTCTGTGGCTTATGAGCAAATGTACTTCCTTCGGTCTCACAAGTTCATCAAGTGCTATCCTTGGGAAAAACTTGTGCAGCAGCTCCGGTGTCACATTTTCGTGGACATTTGCTATGCTGTCCAGTCCACAACAAACCAATTGATGAGGTTTGAGAGTGCCCTTGAGAGTCTTCACTCTGATCCTTAGAAGGTAACGCTTAGTCTCCACACAAACCTTCATCCCTACAACTCCATGGACAACAAGTGTAATTTCCTCACTCCTGAGGTTCAGTTTGCTTGCAGTCTTGTGGGTTATATAATTTGTGTCCAAAGCCAAATCAATTAATGTCCCGATTTTTTGTCCAGCATTTGCTGTGACCTCGAGGAGCATCATAATCACTGGTAGCTCTTGTAGACCACTTTCCACAAGAAGGCTTGGTGGATCTTTTACAGCACTGAAGGCTCTTGACGCAGTGTTGGAGAACACATCCCAACATTGTTTTGCCAATTCTGGCGAAAGCTTGTTGAAGAACTCCTCTTGAACTTCCATATGTTTCTTCCTGGTTTTCTCCCTCTATGGGCCGAAGCTGTGATTTTTCTCTCCGATGCTACTTCTCCTCACCGCAGTATTCAGGCACAGAGAGTAATGATGCTCAGGAGCTCGCTCATCCTTGCAGACTTGGTTTTTACATAGAAAGTCTGTTTTGCAGTATGATGCGTCCTCATGAACCTCAAGGCACCTCTTGCATGCTCCCAACTTACTGCAGCCTTCTTCTCGGTTAACTTCAGCGCACGAAACTGGTTGCAGAAGTAGAGTTTCCTCTTATGCTTTCCATCACCACAGACTACACACCCTAAATGGTCATCTTCTGATCTGGTAGACTTGGTTCTAGCATACCTTGGCTCAGTTCTGGTCTCTTTTCTACTTGGCTCCTCATCCCTTAGCTGCTCGAGCTGCTCATATATGCTCTCTTGCACTTTGAGAAATGCCAAGAGACTGTCAAAACAATTCTCTGCTGCTACTGCCGTTCTCCTGTCAGTGACATAGACGGGCCATTCCCTTTTCAGAGTCTCTGGAAGTTTAGTTTCTATTGACTTCTGTCCCACGGCCACTTAAATTAATTAAATCAAAAGTAACCAGAAAAGGAGTCATACAAAATAACCTCATAAAGGTTAACAACACTATTGCAACAGTGCAACAAAACAGGATAATTAAATGTGGACTCCTAAATATTAGATCTGTCATCTAAAGCTGTATTAGTAAATGATTTAATATCAGACATTGATTTATTGTGTCTTACTGAACCTGGCTGAGCCATGAAGAATATGTCAGCCTAAATTAATCAACTCCTCCAAGTCATATTAATACTCACATTCCTCGAGGCACCGGTCGAGGAAGCAAGCCTTGTTCTTAGTCTTTCACATCCAACCTGGAAAACATTACAGCCAATTCTATTTGTTATACTGTACTGGCCACCAGGTCCATATTCAGAATTTATATCTGAATTTTCAGAGTTTCTATCAAGTTTAGTCCTTAAAACTGATAAGGTTATTATTGTAGGAGATTTAAATATTCATGTGGATGTTGATAATGATTGCCTTAGTGCTGCATTTATCTCATTATTGGACTCGATTGGCTTCTGTCAGAGAGTACAGAAACCCACTCACTGCTTTGGCCACACCCTCCACCTTGTTTTTGCATATGGCATTGACATTGAGCATTTGACCAATACCTCATAAGTTTTGAGTTTATACTCCCGGAGTGTACACCGTTAGTCAAAAGTTTCTACACCAGATGTCTAACTGACAGTGCTGTAACTAAATTTAAAGAAGCGATTCCTTCTGCATTTGATTCAATACCACGTCTCAATGTGACGGAGGACTCCTGTGCTAACTTTAGTCCGTCCCAGATTGATCATCTTGTCGATAGTGCTACAGGCTCACTGAGAATGACACTAGACTCAATAGCCCCACTGAAGAAAAAGACAGTGAGGCAAAGGAGGTTTGCTCCCTCAGACCCGCGACCTAAAGCAAACTTCACGAAAGCTCGAAAGCATATGGTGTTCCACCAATCTGGAAGAATCACTCTTAGTTTGGCGAGATAGTCTTAAAACATATAAAAAGACTCTCCGTAATGCCAGAACAGCCTATTACTCATCAGTAATAGAGAAAAATAAGAACAACCCCAGGGTTCTCTTTAGCACTGTAGCCAGGCTGACAGAGAGTCACAGCTCTGTGGAGCTGTGTATCCCAATATACCTCAGTAGTAATGACTTCATGGATTTCTTTAATAAAAAGATTTTAACTATTAGAGGCAAGATTGATGATCTCTTGCCCTCATCCAGTGCCGATCTGTCATCAAGAGGAGTGGCCTTGGAAACGGCTGTATGCCCTGGTGTATATTTGGATAGCTTTTCTCCCATTAACCTAGACCAATTGTCCTCAATGGTTTCTACTTCTAAACTGTCTACCTGTCTCTTAGACCCCATCCCAACGAGGCTGCTTAAAGACGTGTTGCCTTTAATTGGCACCTCTCTGCTGGATATTGTTAATGTGTCTTTGCTAACAGGGCATGTACCACATTCCTTCAAAGTAGCTGTAATTAAACCTCTCCTCAAAAAGCCCACTCTTAATCCAGAGGTGTTGGCTGACTACAGACCGATCTCTAACCTTCCCTTCCTCTCTAAGATCCTTGAGAAAGTAGTCGCAAATCAGTTGTGCGACTTCCTACATCAGAATAGTTTATTTTAGGAGTTTCAGTCAGGATTTAGAAAACGCCACAGCACAGAGACAGCACTGGTGAAAATTACAAATGACCTCCTAATTGCATCAGATAAAGGACTCATCTCCGTACTGGTCTTATTAGACCTTAGTGCTGCGTTCAACACCATTGATCATGACATCCTATTACAGAGACTGGATCAGTCGATTGGCATTTCAGGTACCGCACTAAGTTGGTTTAAATCCTATTTTCTCAGATCGATCTCAATTTGTATTTGTAAACGATGAAGCCTCAATGACCACCAACGTTAATCACGGAGTTCCACAAGGTTCTGTGCTTGGACCAATTTTATTTACCTTATATATGCTTCCTTTGGGCAACATTATCAGGAAACACTCCATAAACTTTCATTGCTATGTAGATGATACTCAATTATATCTATCGATCAAACCAGAGGAGACCAACCAGCTCGCTAAAATTCAAGAATGTCTTAAAGACATAAAAACATGGATGACCTGCAACTTCCTGATGTTAAACTCAGACAAAACTGAAGTTATTTTACTGGGCCCTGAACACCTCAGAGATCAATTATCTGGTGATGTGGTTTCTGTAGATGGCATTGCTCTGGCATCTAACACCACTGTAAAGAATCTAGGCGTTATCTTTTACTGGGACTTGTCCTTTAACTCCCACGTTGAGCAAATCTCAAGGACTGCATTTTTTCATCTACGTAACATTTAAAAAATCAGGCACATCTTGTCCCAAAAAGTTGCAGAAAAGCTGGTTCACAAAAACTAAGAGAAGAGATCACATGACTCCTGTATTAGCTGCTCTGCACTGGCTCCCTGTAAAATCAAGAATTACATTTAACATTCTTCTCCTCACCTACAAAACATTGATTGGTTATGCACCATCATATCTTAAGGAGCTTGTAGTACCATATTGCCCCACTAGAGAGCTGCACTCACTAAATGCGGGGCTACTCGTGGTTCCTAGAGTCCTTATGGAACCAGCTTCCACTTTCAGTCCGGGAGGCAGACACAGTCACCTCATTTAAGAACAGACTTAAGACTTTCCTCTGTAATAGTGCTTATAGTTAAGGCTGAATCAGGTTTGCCCTGGTCAAGCTCCTAGATATGCTGCTATAGGCTTATAGGCTGCTTTTAGGATACACTGAGCACCTATCTCCTCTTCTCTCTCTATTTATGGATGAATTTACATCCCTCCATTGCACCTTATTAACCCTGCTTCCTCCCCGGAGTCGTTGTGACTTCACGTCTCATAGGGTCCATTGGACCTGGAGGTGTCTGATGCCTGGTGAGCCGGTCTCGCGTTGACCCTGTTGATGCGCCCCGCCCCCTCTCTACCTCCTTCTGTTTCATGGATTGGAGTTCCATTCATACATTGTCATGTTCATGTAATGTGTTTATGTAACTTTGTAATGCTGTTCATTCTGTACACATGACATCTCTTGCATCTGTCCATCCATCTGTTGCTCTCCTGAAGGTTTCTTCCCTTTTTTCCCTGTGAAAGGTTATTTTTGGGGAGTTTTTCCAGATCCAATGTGAGGTCCTGGGACAGGGATGTCGTATGTGTACAGATTGTAAAGCCCTCTGAGGCAAATTTGTAATTTGTGATATTGGGCTATACAAAATAAACTGAATTGAAAGTTCCAATCTCCTGCTCTCCCTGATCTGACTTTTTAAAAGCGCCCCGCTGTTAGTTCCGGTCTTTTTAGCTCCGCTCCGTTTCCCATATTGGATAGTTTGTACTAAGTGTCTTAACAATTACTTTGTTTATTAGTTAATTTGCGATTGTTCCTCCATGTCCCTAATTGCTTTATTAATTTACAATTATCTTTATTTATCTTTTTCTATAAAATCAAAATCAATGTTTGACTTGACACCAACATATGACAATGCACCTGCTTTATAGAGCAATCAATCAAGCAATGACAGACAGTGATGTCTCCTCGTGGATCAATTAGTTTCTCAAGACAGATTTGGATCACGAGCAAAAGTGCAGCTGCTCAATTAGCTTCCCCCACCGTAGTGCTAAAACTGGAGCATACATATGGTAATATACACTCAATCAGCAGCACGCGCAGAGACATGGCACCATTTAGGATGAAACGACTTATGCTGCGATTTGTGACACCTCACACTTGTTGTGTGTGAGAAGGAGAGACGGAGAGCAAGGCTCACCTTGACATCATCAAATACAACGCACCCTGTACGTCGAAGACAGTTAGATTGAGTGAAGGCGGAGGTGGATCTTTGTGCTTCACGTGTAAATGTTAAGCGTTGGCAGGATATCGAGACCGACAATAATCAATAATACATTATTTCCACCTGAACCTCTCCTGCAAAACGTACTCTGCCGGAGAAATGATCAAAGAGTTGAGATTGGACACAGAGGAGGAACGCAGAGCGAGGTAACTCTCTGACATGATACATGTTTTCTCTATGTATTACAAAAACACTTAAATAAAAGTCTGATCGGTTGACTAACAGATTAGAGGGAATCCTTTCAACACAGAGTCACACGAGGAGACCTCCACCCGGAGGTTACGATCCGAACCAACCACAAACATCTTTTATTCAAGAAGAAATTCCTGCGTCGTCTCCATCTTTTATTTAACATGAGAGACCGCAGCTTTTGGAAGTCAATTCCAAGTGATGTGTGACTGATGTGCACAAACTGGAAATGAAACCACAAAGCAAATTAAACTAACACGCGATCAAGCGCGCATGCACACACACACACCCACAGTCGAGGGGGGGGGAAAGTGCTTCGATGTAAAGCCAGTGTAAAAATCCCGAATCGCTGTTGGTGATACTTGCAGAAAGGATTGGTCACAAGATACAGATGGTGGAGACGTTCGAGAAGACGGCGGTATAATTAGCTTTGGCTGCCGTTTACACACTTAGCCACATATCTCACTGCCACATTATTTAATTTAAACCTCATATTTCATTCCAGTGAGGTGGGATCTCGCGTTAATGAAGCTCAGTTAAGAGAAACCTATGTTGAGAGTGCCTCCCAACCAAACACAAGGACACTGTGCAGCCTTTTGACCACGAGAGGGTATCACAAATGAGATCATCACGAAAAGGCTTTTTTAGAATTGGTTTATGCTGTTTAAATGGAGACTAGATGCTTTATTATTTCGTAAAGCTATATACGGTTGGGACTTTGGAGAAAGTCAAATATCAAAAATATTTTTTGACCAAACACCTCATTATTGATAATGCAAATTTGAGACAATATTGTAGGGCTGGCTATTGGTGCATTCACACAACGATGAGAAATCATCAGCAATGTGGATGCAACTACTAAGTGGTAAAATGCAAATGGTAGAACATCTACAACAGTTTGGTAAAGTGCATCACTTTACTTTATTGCAGCCTTTAATACCAGGAAAAGACAACTATGAAATATTATATCGATACATATATATATATATATACACATACATACATACACATATACATATATATACATACACACACATGTATATACATATATATGTATATATACATACACATATATATATATATATACATATATATACACACACATATGTATATACACATATACATACATATATTTACATTTATACACATATATATACACACATATATATATACACACACACATATATACACATACAAATATACACATACATATATACATACATATACACATATATATATATACACATACATATATATACACATATATACATACATACATATATAAATATATATATACACATACACACATATATATACACATATATATACATATACATATCTATATATACATATCTATATATACATATACATATCTATATATACATATACATATCTATATATACATACATATATATATATATATACATATACACATATACATATACACATACACACTCAGAATTAATGTCGATCCCTTTCCTTAATTAATTTGCTCCTGCAGAAACTTGTCAGTCCCGCCACAATACCACCAAAAACAAAAAAAAGGCACAACAAATCCCCACTTTTAGAAGTCCCAGCGACACATTCTCGAAATAAACGAGCTCCGAGTTTTACCGAAACAGACTCGGGACTCGCATTGGAATAAAATTCTGTTTAGCTTCTTTAAAAGCGTCTGAATCACTTACCCTCCTCTCCCGGCGGAGCGGCTCACCTCCAGATCCTCGGTCCTCTCAGGAACAACACCGGGCTGCAGCGTCCCATGTAACAATGTACGACCTATCCTCCCACCTTCACCTCAGTAAGTCATTGCACGCACACACGCTCGTGTGTCTCCGCTCTTCTGTCATGTAACTAGTTCCCCTCCTCTGTGCGTCGGTGGCTGGTCAGCTGTGGAGGGGGGGGGGGGGGGTCTAGAGCCGCCGATGAATGAGGAGGAGGATGGACGTGCACAGACATTTTGGGGGGCAGGTGCTCAAACCCAAAAAAAAGGGCACCCATCGCCAAAATTATTTATGAAATTAAAAGCAATAATAATAAATAAATAAATAAAAACCACAGTAGGATATTTTTTACTTATATATTTATTTGTGTTAACAAACTAACTCAATTTATCAAATTGAATAAATAAATGAATAAGAGGCAAAAACAGACAAAACAAGGCCATATTGTATAACCAAATGCAATCAAAAAAATATTCTAATTTAAAACTTATCAAGCTAGCATAGTTTAGCTGCTATTTTCTAGCTGTGAATTCTCGTGACATTTATAAACATAAATTCAACATATCAATGGTCTAAAAGGCATTTCTACAACAACACAAAGAAGATGCCTGCCTGTATATTTCTCCCTCTCTTCATTAAACATGACAAACGTCAGTAAACAGCTGGACAAGGCAATGAAATCATGGATTTCGTGAGTTTTTTGTTTGTTTCTTTTTTTTAGGAAACGTCTGACGTAATGTTTTCAGCGGCGCTAATGTTGTGGTTAATTTATCACCAAACAACGTTGGGGGATTGCACAAACACCGTCATTACCTGTTTGTCTGATGCTGCGGGTCAGAGAAGAAGTAGGCTGCACCCGTTTGGCGAGTGCACTAAGAAGAGGAAGAGGAGGAGGAGGAGGAGGAGGAAGAGGGAGGGGCACGGCGGAGCATGTCGGGGCAAAACTCTCACAAGAACTCAAATAAATGCCCCGTCAGATATCAAAACACATTTGGGGGGAATTGATGACAGAGAGAGTAATTGTTATTCTTAAATACTGATGAATGAAGAAACAATTGGGCTCCAGCAGAAGGGGCACTTTTCTCATCCAGGGCAAAAGGGCAGGTGCTTGAGCACCACTAGGGGTCTATCTGTGCACGTGCCTGATCGATGGAGATAGTTGGTGGTGAGAAGGACGAGTAAGGTTTCATGCAGAGTTTCGGTTGTTTATTGCCTACGTGAAGAAAACAAATCATCAGTGCACAGCTGCTCGGTAGAAATACTGTTACGCTGCTGGCTGAGACGAAGCCAAAAACACACCTTTTATTTCACGTTCATTAAGAGTCAGATGGTCCTCCTATGAATCGCCACCTTAACGTGGTGGAGGAGTTTGAGTGGCTCAGTGATCCTGGGAGCTATGTTGTCCGGAGCATCAGCCCCTGGTAGGGTCTCCCAAGGCAAACAGGTCTCGGGGGAGAGCCCAGACTAAGAGCGGTTCAATAAACCCTGATGATAAGCAGCCCACGGACTGAAGCTACCTTGCCCGGACAAGGGAAACCGGGGCACCCTCCCGGAGCCAGACCCAGGAGGGGAGCTCGTCGGCGAGCGTCTGGTGGCCGGGCTTTCGCCCATGGGGCCCGGTCGGGCTCAGCCCGAAAAAACATAATGGAGCAGCAGTCACCCTGTGGACCCACCACCCCAAGGGAGAATTATCGGGGTCGGGTGCTATGTAGACCGGGCGGCGGGAGACCTGGGCGGGCCGATCGCCGGCGGCATAGACTAGCTCTAGGGACGTGGAACGTCACCTCACTAGCGGGGAAAGAGCCGGAGCTGGTGCAGGAGGTGGAGCGGTACCAGCTAGATATAGTTGGGCTCACCTCCACGCACAGCATGGGCTCTGGAACCAAGGACTTTGTCCTTTTCGGGAGTTGCCCAGGGTGAGAGGCGCTGGGCGGGAGTGGGGAGTACACGAGCCCCCGGCTGAGCGCCGCTGTGTTGGAGTTTTCCCCGGGGAACGAGAGGGTCGCCTCCCTGCGCCTACGGGTTGCGGGGAGTAAGGCTCTGACTGTTGTTTGTGCTTATGCACCAAACAGCATTTCGGAATATCCGCCCTTTCCAGGACCCCTCCCACCGACTCCATAGTTCTCCTGGGAGACTTCAACGCTCACGTGGGCAATGACAGAGAAACCTGGCGGGGCGTGATTGGGAGGAACGGCTTGCCCGATCTGAAACCGAATGGTGTTTTGTTGTTGGACTTCTGTGCTAGCCACAGTTTGTCCATAACAAACACCATGTTCGAACATAAGGTGGCTCATAAGTGTACCTGGTACCAGAACACCTTAGGCCGGAGATCAATGATCGACTTTGTAATCGTATCATCTGATCTGCGGCCGTATGTCTTGGACACTCGGGTGAAGAGAGGAGCAGAGCTGTCAACTGATCACCACCTGGTGGTGAGTTGGATCAGATGGCTGGGGGACTCGGCTAGAAAGACCTGGCAAGCCCAAACATGTAGTGAGGGTGAACTGGGAACGTCTGGCAGAGGATCCTGTCCGGGAGGTCTTCAACTCCCACCTCCGGAAGAACTTCTCACAAATCCCAATGGAGGCTGGGGACATGGAATCCGAGTGGACCTTGTTCAATTTCAATTCAATTCAGTTTATTTTGTATAGCCCAATATCACAAATTACAAATTTGCCTCAGAGGGCTTTACAATCTGTACACATACGACATGCCTGTCCCAGGACCTCACATCGAATCAGGAAAAACTCCCCAAAAATAACCTTTGACAGGGAAAAAAGGGAAGAAACCTTCAGGAGAGCAACAGAGGAGGATCCCTCTCCCTGGATGGACAGAAGCAATATATGTCATGTGTACAGAATGAACAGCATTTACAAAGTTACATAAACACATTACATGAATATGACAATGTATGAATGGAACTCCAATGAAAACAGAAGGAGGTAGAGAGGAGGGGGCGGGGCATCAGCAGGGCCAACGCGGGAGGCCGGCTCACCAGGCATCAGACACCTCCAGGTCCAATGGACCCTATGAGACGTGAAGTCACAAAGACTCCGGGGAGGAAGCAGAGTTAATAAGGTGCAATGGAGAGATGTAAATGCATCCATAAGGAGAGAGAGAGAAGATGAGATAGGTGCTCAGTGTATCCTAAAACATCCCCCAGCAGCCTATAAGCCTATAGCAGCATATCTAGGGGCTGGACCAGGGCAAACCTGATTCAGCCCTAACTATAAGCACTATCAAACAGGACTGTCTGCCTCCCGGACTGAAAGTGGAAGCTGGTTCCATAAAAGAGGAGCTTGATAACTGAAGGCTCTTGCTCCCATCCTACTTTTTAGGACTCTAGGAACCACAAGTAGCCCCGCATTTAGTGAGCGCAGGTCTCTAGTGGGGCAATATGGTACTACAAGCTCCTTAAGATATGATGGTGCATCACCAATCAAGGCTTTGTAGGTGAGGAGAAGAATTTTAAATGTGATTCTTGATTTTACAGGGAGCCAGTGCAGCGCAGCTAATACAGGAGTAATGTGATCTCTTTTCTTAGTTTTTGTGAGTACACGAGCTGCAGCATTCTGGATCAACTGGAGGGATTTAAGAGACTTATTAGAGCAGCCTGATAATAAAGAGTTGCAGTAATCTAGTCTGGAAGTAACAAACGCGTGAACCAGCTTTTCTGCATCTTTTTGAGACAAGATGTGCCTGATTTTTGAAATGTTACGTAGATGAAAAAATGCAATCCTTGAGATTTGCTTAACGTGGGAGTTAAAGGACAAGTCTCGGTCAAAGATAACGCCGAGATTCTTTACAGTGGTGTTGGATGCCAGGGAAATGCCATCTACAGAAACCACATCACCAGATAATTGATCTCTGAGGTGTTCAGGGCCCAGTAAAATAACTTCAGTTTTGTCTTGTTTAACATCAGGAAGTTGCAAGTCATCCATGTTTTTATGTCTTTAAGACATTCTTGAATTTTAGCGAGCTGGTTGGTCTCCTCTGGTTTGATCGATAGATATAATTGAGTATCGTCTGCATAGCAATGAAAGTTTATGCAGTGTTTCCTGATAATATTGCCCAAAGGAAGCATATATAAGGTAAATAAAATTGGTCCAAGCACAGAACCTTGTGGAACTCCGTGATTAACGTTGGTGGTCTTTGAGGCTTCATCGTTTACAAATACAAATTGAGATTGATCTGATAAATAGGATTTAAACCAACTTAGTGCGGTACCTGAAATGCCAATCGACTGATCCAGTCTCTGTAATAGGATGTCATGATCAATGGTGTCGAACGCAGCACTAAGGTCTAATAATACCAGTACGGAGATGAGTCCTTTATCTGATGCAATTAGGAGGTAATTTGTAATTTTCACCAGTGCTGTCTCTGTGCTGTGGTGTTTTCTAAATCCTGATTGAAACTCCTCAAATAAACTATTCTGATGTAGGAAGTCGCACAACTGATTTGCGACTACTTTCTCAAGGATCTTAGAGAGGAAGGGAAGGTTAGAGATTGGTCTGTAGTTAGCCAACACCTCTGGATTAAGAGTGGGCTTTTTCAGGAGAGGTTTAATTACAGCTACTTTGAAGGAATGTGGTACATGGCCTGTTAGCAAAGACACATTAACAATATCCAGCAGAGAGGTGCCAATTAAAGGCAACACGTCTTTAAGCAGCCTCGTTGGGATGGGGTCTAAGAGACAGGTAGACAGTTTAGAAGTAGAAACCATTGAGGACAATTGGTCTAGGTTAATGGGAGAAAAGCTATCCAAATATACACCAGGGCATACAGCCGTTTCCAAGGCCACTCCTCTTGATGACAGATCAGGCAGTAGTTAAGGGCAAGAGAGCATCAATCTTGCCTCTAATAGTTAAAATCTTTTCATTGAAGAAGTTCATGAAGTCATTACTACTGAGGTCTATAGGAATACACGGCTCCACAGAGCTGTGACTCTCTGTCAGCCTGGCTACAGTGCTAAAGAGAACCCTGGGGTTGTTCTTATTTTTCTCTATTACTGATGAGTAATAGGCTGCTCTGGCATTACGGAGAGCCTTTTTATATGTTTTAAGACTATCTCGCCAAACTAAGCGTGATTCTTCCAGATTGGTGGAACGCCATATACTTTCGAGCTTTCGTGAAGTTTGCTTTAGGTCGCGGGTCTGAGGGTTATACCAGGAAGCAAACCTCCTTTGCCTCACTGTCTTTTTCTTCAGTGGGGCTATCGAGTCTAGTGTCATTCTCAGTGAGCCTGTAGCACTATCGACAATATGATCAATCTGGGACGGACTAAAGTTAGCACAGGAGTCCTCCGTCACATTGAGACGTGGTATTGAATCAAATGCATAAGGAATCGCTTCTTTAAATTTAGCTACAGCACTGTTAGTTAGACATCTGGTGTAGAAACTTTTGACTAACGGTGTATACTCCGGGAGTATAAACTCAAAAGTTATGAGGTAATGGTCTGACAGAAGAGGGTTCTGTGGGAAGACCTCCAAATGCTCAATGTCAATGCCATATGCAAGAACAAGGTCGAGGGTGTGGCCAAAGCAGTGAGTGGGTTTCTGTACTCTCTGACAGAAGCCAATCGAGTCCAACAATGAGATAAATGCAGTACTAAGGCAATCATTGTCAATATCCATATGAATATTAAAATCTCCTACAATAATAACCTTATCAGTTTTAAGGACTAAACTTGATAAACACTCAAAAATTCTGAATATGGACCTGGTGGCCGGTACAGTATAACAAATAGAATTGGCTGTAATGTTTTACAGGTTGGATGTGAAAGACTAAGAACAAGGCTTTCAAATGAGTTGTAGTTTAGTTTAGGTTTAGGATTTATTAATAGGCTTGAGTCAAAGATGGCTGCTACTCCACCTCCTCGGCCGGTGCCTCGAGGAATGTGAGTATTAATATGACTTGGAGGAGTTGATTCATTTAGGTTGACATATTCTTCATGCCTCAGCCAGGTTTCAGTAAGACACAATAAATCAATGTGATTGTCTGATATTAAATCATTTACTAATACAGCTTTAGATGACAGAGATCTAATATTTAGGAGTCCACATTTAATTCTCTTCTTTTGTTGCACTGTGGCAGTAGTGATGTTAACCTGTATGAGGTTATTTTGTATGACTCCTCTTCTGGTTACTTTTGATTTAATTAATTTAAGTGGCCGTGGGACAGACACAGTCTCTATAGAGTTAAGGTTAAGGGTGGGTAACTGCTCGAATGGAAGTGCAGAGAAGGGTGGAAGACTACAACTCTGCTTCTGCTTCCTGATCTGAACTCTGGGTCATGGATTAAGTCCGCTAATCAACTTCGCCATGTTCGCAGAAATGAGACGCGCTCCATCCCAAGTGGGATGAATGCCGTCTCGACTTATCAGATCAGGCTTTCCCCAGAAAGTCTGCCAGTTATCTATGTAGCTCACATTGTTTGCTGGGCACCACCTGGACAACCAGCGGTTGAATGACGACATGCGGCTATACATGTCATCATTGATCAGATTGGGGAGAGGGCCAGAGAAAACTACGGTGTCCGACATTGTCTTGGCATAAGTACACACCGATTCCACATTAATTTTAGTGACCTCCGACCGCCGCAGTCGGGAGTCATTACCGCCGCCGTGTATAATAATCTTACTGTAACTACGCTCATCTTTAGTTTTAAACAAGATTCAATGTCGCCCGCTCTGGCCCCCGGGATGCATATGACTTTGGTCCCTGGCTTCCCTATCTTCACGTTTCTGACTATGGAGCTACCTATAACCAGAGTGGGTTTCTCAGCGGGTGCGTCGCTGAGTCTCAGTGGGCTTCTGTTTAGACTTAAAACCCCTTCGAACAGTCACCCAGCCATCCGGCTGCTCGGGGGACAGCTAACAGAGGCTAAAGCTAAAGGCTCCGCACCGGCTATGGGGGGTGGCGAGCTAACTAGCGTAACTGTCTGAGCTTCGATGGTGCGGAGCCGTGCATCTAACCCACTTAGAACTGCCTCCAACCTAGCAAATGAACTACACTTGTTGCATGTACCGTTATCATTAAGAGAGGCAGAGGAATAGCTATACATGAGACACTCTGAGCAAGAGGGAGCGGGAGGGGGAGGAGAAAACATCGCAAGCTGCTAAGCTGGCAACCGGAAGTGATGCAATACGCTTACCAGAAGAGAGAGAGCGATGCATTCAGGAACCTCAAAGCCTCTATTGTGGATGCGGCTGCTCGGGGCTGTGGCCGGAAGGTCATCGGTGCCTGTCGTGGCGGCAACCCGAGAACCCGGTGGTGGACAAGCCGTCAAACTAAAGAAGGAGGCCTTTCGGGCCTGGCTGGCCCAGGGGTCTCCTGAAGCAGCTGACGGGTACCGGCGGGCCAGAAGGGCTGCAGCGGCGGTGGTCGCGGAGGCTAAAACTCGGGCATGGGAGGAGTTCGGGGAGGCCATGGAGAAGGACTTTCGGTTGGCCTCAAGGAAGTTCTGGCAAACCATCCGACGGCTCAGGAAGGGAAAGCAGGGTCTACCCCAGGCTGTTCTCAGCAGGGGGGGAAACTGCTGACCCGGACTGGGGACATCGTCAGGCGGTGGAAAGAGCACTTTGAGTAACTCCTAAACCCGGCCAACATGTCCCCCAGAGAGGGGGCAGCGCCGGAAGACTTTGGGGTGGTTTCACCCATATCCCTGGCAGAGGTCGCTAAGGTAGTCAAAAAGCTCCTTGGTGGCAAGGCGCCAGGGGTGGATGAGATCCGCCCTGAGATGCTGAAAGCGCTGGACATTGTTGGGCTGTCTTGGTTGACACGCCTTTTTAGTGTCGCATGGGGGTCGGGAACAGTGCCCATGGACTGGCAGACCGGGGTGGTGGTTCCCATCTTCAAGAAGGGGGACCGGAGTGTGTGCTCGAACTATCGTGGTATCACACTGCTCAGCCTCCCGGGAAAAGTTTATGCCAGGGTGCTGGAGAGGAGGCTCCGACCGCTTGTCGAACCTCGGATTCAAGACGAACAGTGCGGATTCCGTCCCAGTCGTGGAATAGTGGACCAGCTCTTTACCCTCGCAAGATTACTGGAGGGGTCCTGGGAGTTTGCCCAACCAGTTTACATGTGCTTTGTAGACCTGGAGAAGGCTTTCGACCGGGTCCCTCGGGGGTTTTTGTGGGGGGTGCTGTGGGAATATGGGGTGCCGGACCCGTTGGCACGGGCCATCCGGTCTCTGTACCCCTGCAGTAGGAGCTGTGTTCGTATCCTCGGTAGTACGTCAGACATGTTCCCGGTGGGAGTTGGCCTCCGCTAGTGCTGCCCTTTATCACCGGTCCTGTTCGTGACCTTCATGGAAAGGATATCTAGGCGCAGCCAGGGGGCGGAGAGGATCTGGTTCGGGAGTCTCGGGATCGCCTCTCTGCTGTTCACGGATGATGTGGTCCTGTTTGCCTCCTCGGACCGTGACCTCCAGCATTCACTGGGGCGTTTTGCAGTCGAGTGCGAAGCGGCAGGGATGAGAGTTAGCACCTCCAAATTTGAGGCCATGTTGCTCTGCCGGAAACCGGCGGATTGCTCCCTCCAGGTGGGGGCAAACTGCCGACCTCAAGCGAAGGAGTTCAAGTATCTCGGAGTCTTGTTCACGAGTGAGGGTAAGGTGGAGCGGGAGATTGACAGGCGGATCGGTGCGGCTGCAGCAGTAAAACAGGCGCTGTACCGGTCCGTCTTGGTGAAGAGGGAGATGAGCCGGAAGGCAAAGCTCTCCATTTACTGGTCGGTGTACGTTCGAACCCTCACCTATGGTCACGAACTCTGGGTTGTGACCGAAAGAACGAGATCTCGGATACAAGCGGCCGAAATGAGCTTCCTCCGTAGGGTGGCCGGGCTCAGCCTTAGAGATAGGGTAAGGAGCTCGGACATCAGGGGGGAGCTTGGAGTCGAGTCGCTGCTCCTTCGTGTCGAAAGGAGTCAGCTGAGGTGGTTCGGCATCTAGTCAGGATGCCTCCTGGACGGTTTTCTGGGCACGTCCAACTGGTAGGAGGCCCCGGGGAAGACCGAGGACACGCTGGAGGGATTATATCTCCCGGCTGGCCTTGGAACGCCTCGGGATCCCCCAGAATGAGCTGGAAAGTGTTGCGGGTGTTTTTTACTCTAGTAACATTTTTTTCTTTTTTCTACTCTAGTAAATAAAGTGTGGATAATCTCTAAGGAAGTGATCGTCATGAGGCAAACAATCCTAAAAAAACAACACTACTCTCCTTTGTATCAAAATAGAAATACACAGTTTTGTCTTTAGATTTATCAAAGCTGAGTGTGCTTTGCACAATTTTGTTTCAAGTTTGTTTCGTTCGTCTGGGAAAATATCTTAGATCTGGGGGGGGGGGGGCACCTAAATCCATTAAACCTGTGATAAAGACAGATTTAATAATCCAGGTCATGCATGAGATCAGTCTCTCCATTAATACAACACTGACATAAAAATACAGTACCAGCATGATAATGTTAATTTGTTTTGGCTGACAGATCAGACCGAAGCTTAGAAATGTTGTTCTAGCGGTCCCCTTTAGAAATGTTCCTATTGTGTTACAATATTAATTAAAGTAGATTCAATGACCAACAGAGAAACAGCATGTAAGGTCAAAGTGAAAAAAAATCCACAATAACTATGTAAAAAGGAATCAACCAGTCAAGTTTCAGTTTACCTCCACGTCTCAACAACATGTCATCGCTTCACAATATTATCTTTTTAGACATTTCTGTGAAACTCTCATAGTTCTTGACTTACGGAAATACCCGTATATAATGGATAAACAACCCGAAAACATAATTCCACTGGCCCCGTCTGCCGCCAGCGCAGAGACAAACTACTTTTTTGCACGAGTATTCACCCCCTTCAAGTATAGTACCGCAAGAACAGCATGACGAGAATGCACGTTAATTCATCAGAAAAATGCTGGAAGCTACCATCTTCGCTCTGTGACCCATTAGCAAGGCCTCCTCTTGCTATCTGTCTCTAACGTCCGTCTGTAAATGGGAAAAAGGGCTTTTAGGTTTGCTGCTCCTGCGGCTTGGAATCTGCTGCAGACTGATTTGGGTCTACGGGAGCCGGTCTCTTTAGGTGGTTTTAAAAAGAGATTGAATGAGTTGGAGGAAGGTTCATCTGGTTGTAGATGTTTCTCTGACTGAGGTATGTGCACCTGTGTGAACTGGGATGTGATGACTTGAATCTTAGTTTTAGTTTTACTAACGTTTTTATTGTCTGTCACTGTTTTATGTTGTATGTCTGAAACTTTGTTAAATGTGCTTTTGCTGTCTTGGCCAGGACACTCTTGTAAAGGAGATTTTTAATCTCAATGAGGCTTTTTCCCGGGTTAAATACATTTTAAATAAAAAAATTAAAAAGTAAAGAGCTGAACTATAACAATTAAAAGGTACAATATGTAAGATTTGGAAAGAATTATTGTTAAAAGAAATGGCCAAATCCGACCTAAGGCACTACATCTCGTCTCTCTAGCTGTACTACCAAAAAGGAACATTATCCATTAAACAAACTATTAAATAATTCAAACACCATACAGCTTCCTGGTCAGTAGCACAGTAAACACTTTATAGGACGCTACCATACGTGAAGATTATAAGATAGCAGCGTTATATTGAGCGTCTCTCAAAGTTTTTGAAGTTTGGCTGGTTGAATTTTGAGTATACTTTCCCTTTTGTTAGCTAATAGCTAACTAACTAAGGATTGTAATATGGACCCAGTAGTATTTATTTGCACATTACACCTATAAAGAAACACATTGGGAGTCAGTGATAATGACAACTACAGAGTCAAGCAATGTTTGGCTATTTTAGCAGTCATCCAAGGTCATTGCCAAGATTCACGAAAAGACATAAAAATGCAAAGAGCAAAGAATAAATCTGTCTGGAAGAGATCAAGATGACAAGAATTAGACGGAAACTCCGCTGTTTGAGCAAAGTCAACTTGTCAAATGGGACAATTTGAAAGCAGCCCAGCCTCTCTCCCATCTCAATGACAGATATGCATTTAAATGAAATATGACATCGTATCAAATCGTATTAAATTTCCCAACTACTAAAAGGATTTGACCTTGCACTCTCCTTCTTATGAAAAGCAAATCAGCACCAGGTATGGGATTGCAGGAAGTGGTGCTTAAATGCCTCACTTAAATGTTGTGGTGTGTGTGTGCGTGTGTGCAAATTGACCTAAGGCAATAGGAATAATACAAATAAAATGTCTGAACCCGGGATACTTTAAAAACACATCCAAGCCTTTCCATCTTTCTTGCAGCCTCTCCCTCTCTCTCCTTTAACCCCACCCCCACACCTCCTTCTCCCCATCTCATGTCCACATTTCAGTTTTCTAATCCCCTTGACTGAAGCGCAGAAGACACAGGTCTTCTGCGCTCTGTGGTGCCAAACAAGATGAGAAGTAAAACAGAGTGTAAAAAGTTCTAGGCTGTCACATGCAGGTTCCTCCCCGCCCAGCACCAAAGGATGAGCATACCAACGGATAGGTTTAGTAATATTCTTTATTTTCCAGACTGTGTCTCTCCTCCCCTCTCTCGTGCCTCCAACTGTATGCTCCATATATAGGGCAGAGTAACTCAGGCCTTGATTCCCTGCAGTTGAGGCCAATTAGGCCTATTCCCGGCACCTGTTCCCTGAACCACTCCCCCACACCCCTCCGCAGCTGAGCCTAACCACGCCCCAGCCACCACACAGAGAAAGAGACTCAAGACGGGAGAAGGAATTAAATGGAGAGCTAACGGAGAGGAAGGCAAAGCAAGGGATGAGAGCACCCAAGTGCCGAGGCTGGTTGATGAATAAAAACGAGAACAATGCCTTTAATTAAAACAGCTTTTATTTAGACAAAATAATCAAGTAGTAAAAGAACAAAAAAAAAAGTAGCTTAAAGAAGCTGCCGAGCGAGCAGAAGGTAAGCCTGAAATCTTGCGTCTTAAGAGGCGTTCTGAAGATCTCGAGAGACGCAAAACTCTGACGTCTGTTTTACGTCCTCACATCTGTCGAGCCGGTCCATTTCTTTTATTATTAAGTACACAAACATGAATAAAAACCACAAACTCAAGACGTATCAAACTTTAAACGCACAGAAAATCATCATCACTTTCCAACCCGTGGTATTTAATACAATTAAAAAGGAGAAAAAACAAACAGTTCCCCAGTATTCATTTTGTAGAATTGGGTTGTCCCGGTTTCTTAAATAAAATGGCACTTTTCACCTGACTTTGAGCTGGTCTCATAATGGTCTGGCCACATACACAAGTCAAGAGTCTTATCAGTGCCGCTGGCAGATAACTCATTTCCAGACGCTGGAGCCCGAGGTATCCGAGGTGAGCAGCAGCAAACTGCAGCACAGGAGCCGAGGAATTCAAACAAGTCCTGAACCAGAGAGAGCGTGCTTTGTTCACGACCGATGACGAAGACGTTGCTTTCTGACCAAGCTAGAACTGAAAAACTTCAAATAAAAAGCTAATAATAAATCTAAACCTTATCCGAGAATTAACCTCAACAGACACCATTAAAAAAGAAAGACGTTTTCCCATCTTGGCCAAAAGGTGAGAACATCGTGTTGAAAGCCTAAAGGCGTGAACACATTTCATGAATGGCAAGTTCACAGTCAGTGGGAAGGCATTGATGAACAAGTGTATTGCTTTTATGAAAGTGAAGCGGGGGAAATCTGAAAAAAGAAATGCATCAGTGGCGTTCCCCATTGGTCAGGATATGAAGTGTGAGTGTGTCCGTGCACACCTGCCTGTACGTGCAGCGCATTGTTCAGGGGACGACCGTGTAGGGTTGGTAGGGCAGTATCTTTTGTCGTTCATTGATTGCATAAATCCATGCTGGTTTGACGAAGTTCAGATTGCCGTTCTCCACCAGCGCCTGGGACGGAGGTGAGAGCGAGAGGAACAGAGGTCACAAAGTTATGCACAGACAGGTAGAGGCATGAAGCCTTTGCAAAACCGAAAGCTCGGATAGTATAACTCAAACTGCTAATTTGTGTGGATAACAAACCAATTCTCACCCACAATTTCAAACTGATAAAAAAAACACTTGGTCTCAACAAATGAAAATGAAAACTTGTTTTCAAACCAAATGATCATACCTTGCAAACAGAGCATACTGCTTCAAGACAAATTGCAAAGTCATCTTTTCTTTCTTTCTTACTTTGTATTATCGAGCATTACCAGGAGCAGAAAACTAAAGCATGCATGCAAATGCATTCGAGTCCACATCCACAATCATATTCAATGTTCTAAAGGTCGTGTTGGACCCCATTGTTACACATAAAGAAGCAGAGACTCAACTGACGTCTTCAAAGGAGTCGTGCCACCCTTCACTGGTCACCACAAACTGCACTGTCTCCGTCATGTAGTCCTCAATCAGTCTGGAGCAAAGACAGTACGGCGTTATCAGACAAACATTTAACTGCAGGGATTTTTACACAGGACCAATTAAAGTTGTAATGTACTTGTATTGTGCTTCTGGTACTTTCTCACCCGTTAAAGGCAACGATGTACCGCAGCAGCAGGCGCCTCTCGTTGTTGGGGAATTTACCATAGAGGAAGAAGTGCTTTCCGCTCAGGAAGTCTGGAAGGAATTGGAAGAGAAAGGCGCAGAGGAGTGCAAGTGATGACTACACAGTATCGAGGAGTAATTACTGGTGCTCTTTGATAAAAGGGGAGAAAGCATCAAAGCACCACAGAAAACTGAGCAAATGAACACACACTGAGGTCCTGAAAGGCCGAAGGCCATCCAATTACTTTCTGTCGGGGTTTACAACGACCGACATCTGTTCCTGTGACAGACACAAGAGGCAGGATGACACGGGGACCAGAACAAAGGGGAGACGGACCTGGTAGCACAGGAATAGGGTGGTCCTCTTCAGCCTCGGCGTCTGTGTTTTCATCTGTCGACCCCCCGTACGGATCCTCCTGCTTCACCTTCTTCCCCTCTGCTGCTGCTTTCTTCTGTCTGCTCTCGTTCTCCACCCTATTACAGGGGCAGGAGAAGGACATGTTATGTATCCTTCATGCGACATGATTAGAAGCTGCTGCTGCTTCTTCTTCTTCTTCTTCTCAAAGGGGCTCATAGAGGAACCAATCTTAAGGCCGATGGCGTCACGTTTGCCACTTCAATCAGTGGGCTTGCTCAGAGATCACACTGTCGACCTGTAGCCAACTTAAGTTATTGTGTGATTATGAATAAAAATTTGACTGGAGTAAAAGTGGAATTACTGATTTTAGTATGAATACACAGGTCATTTATTTTAATAGTGGGGCACCAAGAAAGCATGGATCAAAGTCAACAGCCTCTAATTAAACAACAAACATGATTAATTATCATTATTTGTTTACCTCTGCAACTCGTCCTCCGTGTCCACGGCAGACTCCTCATCACTGCCTCCTGTGAAATAATAGGGTGTATTTGTCAATATGGTCAAATATTAACCTAAAAAGCAGACATGTCTGGTGATTGCCAAAGAAATAGTGTGCGAGATAGGTTTCATATATTTATAGTTGACAACATCAGTTAACTGATTAGAGGTTGTTGCTCTATGCTCGTGTATCTTAAAGTACCATCACTGCACGATGGCCCCAATCCTAAATTAACGGGGATAATCAACCGTCAACGGATTCAGTGCGCTTTAGCTATTTCTTTGTGATTTAGAGGTGGAGCTTAATGTTGCCATCCTATTTCCTCCAAAATACAACATGATATCTTCAGCATGCGTAGCAGGAGGAGGAAAATGCTCGATGAATCCACATGTCTATGACACATACTTATTAGCAGTTTAAAAGACGCAACCTTGTTCGAGACACTTTCCGCTACCACACAATCCTGTGCTGTTGAGGGGGAACAAAGACAAGCAGGTCTAATTAAAATGCTGTCTCCCTGCTATGTGTTTGGGCTGCTCCGTGTTTGTTGTGTCACCTCACTGATGCACACCGGCACTCTACTTCTGGCTCTGCATTAACATAGAAATGAGAATCATGCGCAAGTCCCTTCACGGTGATCGCATCTTGTACCCTACCCTCCCCCCTCAGACAACGGCACCTTTTTACGGTGCCGTTGTCAACTCATCCATTTCCAAGTGTTTTACAAAAGGCGCTCCCTTTTTGTCTAATGCCGGGGCCCGAACGTTGACCCCTTGCCCCTCTCAATTCATTCAGTCGTCTTCAGCTCCAGTGCGACCCTCTGTCTGCCTCCTTAGCTAGAATGAAAAGCTTCCCGTGAGTCACAGCCACTTGCAATTCAGCTCAGTACACACACATGTACATACATACATATATATATATATACCATCCATCCATTATCACCCACTTATCCGGGGTCGGGTCGCGGTGGCAGCAGGTTCAGCAGGCCGACCCAGGCTTCCCTCTCACCCGCAGCACTTTCCAGCTCATTCTGGGGGATCCCGAGGCGTTCCAAGGCCAGCCGGGAGATATAATCCCTCCAGCGTGTCCTCGGTCTTCCCCGGGGCCTCCTACCAGTTGGACGTGCCCGGAAAACCTCTAATGGGAGGCGTCCAGGAGGCATCCTAACTAGATGCCCGAACCACCTCAGCTGACTCCTTTCGACACGAAGGAGCAGCGACTCGACTCCAAGCTCCCCCCTGATGTCCGAGCTCCTTACCCTATCTCTAAGGCTGAGCCCGGCCACCCTACGGAGGAAGCTCATTTCGGCCGCTTGTATCCGAGATCTCGTTCTTTCGGTCACGACCCAGAGTTCGTGACCATAGGTGAGGGTTGGAACGTAGACCGACCAGTAAATGGAGAGCTTTGCCTTCCGGCTCAGCTCCCTCTTCACTAAGACGGACCAGTACAGCGCCTGTTTTACTGCTGCAGCCGCACCGATCCGCCTATCGATCTCCCGCTCCACCTTACCCTCACTCGTGAACAAGACCCCGAGATACTTGAACTCCTTCGCTTGGGGTAGGCAGTTTGCCCCCACCTGGAGGGAGCAATCCGCCGGTTTCCGGCAGAGCACCATGGCCTCAGATTTGGAGGTGCTAACTCTCATCCCTGCCGCTTCGCACTCGGCTGCAAAACGCCCCAGTGAATGCTGGAGGTCACGGTCCGAGGAGGCAAAAAGGACCACATCATCCGCAAACAGCAGAGAGGCGATCCCGAGACTCCCGAACCGGATCCTCTCCGCCCCCTGGCTGCGCCTAGATATCCTGTCCATGAAGGTCACAAACAGGACCGGTGATAAAGGGCAGCCCTGGCGGAGGCCAACACCCACCGGGAACGTGTCTGACTTACTACCGAGGAGACGAACACAGCTCCTACTGCAGGCATACAGAGACCGGATGGCCCGTGCCAACGGGTCCGGCACCCCATACTCCCGCAGCACCCCCCACAAAAACCCCCGAGGGACCCGGTCGAAAGCCTTCTCCAGGTCTACAAAGCACATGTAAACTGGTTGGGCAAACTCCCAGGACCCCTCCAGTAATCTTGCGAGGGTAAAGAGCTGGTCCACTGTTCCACGACCGGGACGAAATCCGCACTGTTCGTCCTGAATCTGAGGTTTGACAAGCGGTCGGAGCCTCCTCTCCAGCACCCTGGCATAAGCTTTTCCCGGGAGGCTGAGCAGTGTGATACCACGATAGTTCGAGCACACTCTCCGGTCCCCCTTCTTGAAGATGGGAACCACCACCCCGGTCTGCCAGTCCATGGGCACTGTTCCCGACCCCCATGCGACACTGAAAAGGCGTGTCAACCAAGACAGCCCAACAATGTCCAGCGCTTTCAGCATCTCAGGGCGGATCTCATCCACCCCTGGCGCCTTGCCACCAAGGAGCTTTTTGACTACCTTAGCAACCTCTGCCAGGGATATGGGTGAATCCACCCCAAAGTCTTCCGGCGCTGCCCCCTCTCCGGGGGACATGTTGGCCGGGTTTAGGAGTTCCTCAAAGTGCTCTTTCCACCGCCCGACGATGTCCCCAGTCCGGGTCAGCAGTTCCCCCCCCCCTGCTGAGAACAGCCTGGGGTAGACCCTGCTTTCCCTTCCTGAGCCGTCGGATGGTTTGCCAGAACTTCCTTGAGGCCAACCGAAAGTCCTTCTCCATGGCCTCCCCGAACTCCTCCCATGCCCGAGTTTTAGCCTCCGCGACCATCGTCGCTGCAGCCCTTTTGGCCCGCCGGTACCCATCAGCTGCTTCAGGAGACCCCTGGGCCAGCCAGGCCCGAAAGGCCTCCTTCTTCAGTTTGACGGCTACCCTCACCCCGGGTGTCCACCACCGGGTTCTAGGGTTGCCGCCACGACAGGCACCGATGACCTTCCGGCCACAGCCCCGAGCAGCCGCGTCCACAATAGAGGCTTTGAACAAGGTCCACTCGGATTCCATGTCCCCAGCCTCCCTCGGGATTTGTGAGAAGTTCTTCCGGAGGTGGGAGTTGAAGACCTCCCGGACAGGATCCTCTGCCAGACGTTCCCAGTTCACCCTCACTACACGTTTGGGCTTGCCAGGTCTCTCTAGCCGAGTCCCCCGCCATCTGATCCAACTCACCACCAGGTGGTGATCAGTTGACAGCTCTGCTCCTCTCTTCACCCGAGTGTCCAAGACATACGGCCGCAGATCAGATGATACGATTACAAAGTCGATCATTGATCTCCGGCCTAAGGTGTTCTGGTACCAGGTACACTTATGAGCCACCTTATGTTCGAACATGGTGTTCGTTATGGACAAACTGTGGCTAGCACAGAAGTCCAACAACAAAACACCATTTGGGTTCAGATCGGGCAAGCCGTTCCTCCCAATCACGCCCCGCCAGGTTTCTCTGTCATTGCCCACGTGAGCGTTGAAGTCTCCCAGGAGAACTATGGAGTCGGCAGGCGGCGCCCTTTCCAGGACCCCTCCCACCGACTCCAAGAAGGCCGGATACTCCGAGATGCTGTTCGGTGCATAAGCACAAACAACAGTCAGAGCCTTACTCCCCGCAACCCGTAGGCGCAGGGAGGCGACCCTCTCGTTCCCCGGGGAAAACTCCAACACAGCGGCGCTCAGCCGGGGGCTCGTGAGTATCCCCACTCCCGCCCGGCGCCTCTCACCCTGGGCAACTCCAGAAAAGGACAAAGTCCAACCCTTCTCCAGGAGCTTGGTTCCAGAGCCCATGCTGTGCGTGGAGGTGAGCCCAACTATATCTAGCTGGTACCGCTCCACCTCCTGCACCAGCTCCGGCTCTTTCCCCGCTAGTGAGGTGACGTTCCACGTCCCTAGAGCTAGTCTATGCTGCCGGCGATCGGCCCGCCCAGGTCTCCCGCCTGGCCCGCCGCCCGGTCTACATAGCACCCGACCCCGATAATTCTCCCTGCGGGTGGTGGGTCCACAGGGTGACTGCTGCTCCATGTTGTTCTTTCGGGCTGAGCCCGACCGGGCCCCATGGGCGAAAGCCCGGCCACCAGACGCTCGCCGACGAGCTCCCCTCCTGGGTCTGGCTCCGGAAGGGTGCCCCGGTTTCCCTTGTCCGGGCAAGGTGGCTACAATCGGTGGGCTGCTTATCATCAGGGTTTGTTGAACCGCTCTTAGTCTGGGCTCTCCCCCGAGACCTGTTTGTCTTGGGAGACCCTACCAGGGGCTGACGCCCCGGACAACATAGCTCCCAGGATCATTGAGCCACTCAAACTCCTCCATCACGTTAAGGTGGCGATTCATAGGAGGAGCAATACACATATATATATATATATATATATATACATACATACATACATACATACATACATACATACATACATACATACATACATACATACATACATACATACATACATACATACATACATACATACATACATACATACATACATACATACATACATACATACATACATATATATATATATATATATATATATATATACATACATACATACATACATATATATATATATATATATATATATATGTATGTGTATGTGTATGTGTGTATACACATATATATATATATATACATACATATATATATATATATATATACACACATACACATACACATATATATATATATATATATATATATACACACACATACATGTATATATATATATACACACACACTGTATGGACCTGTTCAGATTTTTATACTCTATGATTTTTATACTCTATGTTAACTTGCTGTTGCTCTCAGAGTGCCTGTTATATTGTACTGCCATTACTTTAAAATAAAAGCGTGCAATACACTAGTTTTTAATTCATTCTTGTTTTTTTGGGCATAATGCGATTAATCGCAGTTAATCACAGAAAAATGATGCGATTAAAATCGATTAATTTTTTTCCTTCTTTGCCCAGCACTAGAGCCCAGAGAAAAAAAGGCAAACTTCAATGCAAATGAAAAAAGGAAGGGAAAGGGGAATTAATAAAACCGAAAGAGGAATTTTATCATTCTTTGTTTCAAAGTCTCCGTTTTCTGATCTGCGACAGAAGTTAAGCTTAAGTTAATAAACTGTAACAAAATAGTCATGTTGTGTTATTTTTTAACAATCTGTGGCCCAAAGTGATAACATTTAAAAAAAACTTTATATTAAAACACTAAGAGGCTGCAGCCGTTGTCTGGAAACCACAGATTTATGCATAAAGTTCTATAGAAAATCAAACAATTGTTGAGAATGAAGGAGAACAGTGTTTGAGTTCGGACGAAGAGAGAAGCTTACAGGTGTGATGAGTATGGCAGGACTGTATTATTGTTAAAATAGAGTGCAAAGTCAGAGGAAATATACATTTTACGTAATAACTATGTATGCATGTGATGCACTACATTTGTGTCCTCCTCTTTTTGGCCTGGTCTTCATTTGTTTGCACAGAGATTATTCAGTTATAACATTCAGTTATTACTTGTATATCGTCTTCTATCTGTTATTTACAGTTCAACATCACCTTTAAGTGAGTTCAAAAGTGAATCAAAGGAAACCAGCGGGTCGACACGTTTTACAAGAAAATGTTTGTTTGAACCTTCAGCAGACAGGAGAATTTACATTTTTGTGAAGTTTTTTTCTTTTGTTTGTTCCTATATTCTTAAACTTCATGCCTCTTTGATCTTGGATGTCATGTTTCCTTTTCCTCTATTTCACCTTGACAATAGACCTTCTCCTCCCATCGTTACACCCATCTGTCCGCCTGTTGAGGTTAACTTTAGCGACAAGACAATTGGAAAAACACAATGCGAGTCTTTGTATGGCTTGTAGCCTTCAGCACTAATGTGCTTTCTTTGCTTTCTGTAATACGCAAAGAAATAAAAGAGAAGTGTAGAGTCATTTAAATGGTATTGGATCTGAAACAAGGTTGTTCAAATGCACTTTTTTCACAGTGGAAATTTCAATTAAAGAACTTTGACTCAAACCTGGTTCTTCCACATCAGTGGAGCCGGCATACTCTTTATCTTCCTTTCTCTTCTCTGGTGTCTTTTTGGAGGTTGCTTGTCTCTGCAGCTTCTGTGGACTCTGTAAGAACCCCACAGACAGAGCGTTAAAACCGACTGACGGTTATAAACGGAAGATGAAGATTACTCATTAGATCATTTCGTAAAGGCTCACTTAAAAAGTACAAATCCACCTTTGTGTTCATTTCCTCCTCACTCTGGTCGTCCACTTCCATTTCGCTCTCCGAGCTTGACTCTCCTCCATCCATCAAATACCTGAAGGAAGACAAAGCATTTTTATTTTATTGCTATTCAACAAATATATATATATATATATATATATATAAAAATATTTCTAAAATGCATTACCCATGTTAGCTTTAAGCAAAGGTGTTGAAAATGTGTTGGTTCTTTTCTCCGTTTTAAATCACTGTAAATTGAATATATGTTTACGACTATCGATCACATAAAACAAGACATTTGTTGGCGCCACTTTGTGCTCGAGAAAACAATTTTCGGGCAATTTATGTGGAAAACCAAGAAAATTATATATGATCAATATCAGCCCTACACTTTGACACTTTTGACTGTACAATTAAGGATGCAGTGAGTGACTGCGCTGATAATTTGACTCCAACATGCAAACTAGTTTCCAATTCATCTTTAGGATGTTGCAAGCAGAGCCTGAGTTTTAATGAGAAATGTGTTTAATTATTCAGCTCTATTGTGATGGGATGTTTGACAAACCTCTTTCTGTCCATCTCCGGATCCTCACTGATCGGATAGTAACTATGGAGAATGCATTTCTGGGCTTTCTTGGCTGATGTCACAATATATTTTAATATGCATACACTTCACACTGCGTATGCACGGCAGGAGCTGAAGCGGTGAGTCTGTGTCCCCCCCCCAGATGCTCAGCGAGACTGTGTTCTCGTGGCTGATGGAGCAACAGTTTGAGAGTGCGCGTATTTGTTTGGGCACTTGTCATCATCAAAGTAAGTGGTCCCTTTAATTACCCATATCAGATGCAGCTTTTAAATAAAGGACACATCATCAAAGCTGCGCACTCCACGCGCCGCACAATAGCGGTGCTGGGCAGGGGAATGGATTAATCTGGCAACGAGAGAGCCGGGGGAAGGGGAAGGGGAAGGGGGGATCTTCGACACCACCAGGAATTGACTGAAAGGCGAGCGAGAGGGAGAATGAGGACAGGCTGCGGTGAACTTCTCATTTCATCGACTTCTTGGAGAACCTTAAAAGTAATGATCAGACAGCGTTGTGTGCCATCGCCCGGCAGCAGGGGTCCTTTAATAAAGCGATCTCCACTACTCGCTCCAGACTCTTTGCGTGGCTCATGTGCACACTGGTTGTCCAGAATGATCCCAACTCTGCCGGGGCCCATTATGGTAGCAACCTGAAAGTTTAGTTTTGTTATTGATTCGTGGGGGAATGAAATAGTCCATGGTGACAAATTCAAATTGCTTGGTAACAGTCAATCAATTATTATATGAGATGAAGAAAAGAAGCACATCCTCACATTTGAATCAGCGAATGTTGGACGTTTTTGCTCAAGAAATTAAAGATTAATCGATTCTCGAAATAGTTGCCAAATAATTCTCTGTTGATCAACTAATCCGGCTCTTCTTAACCACTGGGCCGGAGACCACTGGTGAGCCTCAGAGCGCCATATAACTAATTAAAAAAAACACAGAAATGTATTAGGATTTATATAATTGGCCGATCGCAAATATGTGAGCCGACCATGAGTATTTTGCATAAACTTTAGATTCCACAGCAGAGGCGATATGAAGCCAAAATTACCAAGTTGGCAGCAAACATAAAGTGATTTAGGTGCGAATCCATCAGACGGGTAAACAAAGTGTCTGAACAAACTAAAAATGGAAACAAAGAGCTGTTGGACGGTTACGAGACTCAATTTGTTGCTTCCGAACGCAAAAACGCTGACAGAGAGGTGCCGGTGAGGGGTCTCTAGATTTATAGCTTCCTAGAGTGTCTCCACTATTCAGGTGCAGCAGTGCGTTTGACATCTCCGGGGGAAAGTTATGCTGGAGTTGGTGTTTTCATGCAACTTTTCAAATTAGATAATTTACATAAATAGGTTTGGATGGAAACATGGTGTTATACGAGCAGCATGGGCCATTTGAGAAAAACGGCTATGTAGCCTAGCGAGTGTGTGGCGGAACGAGAGAGAGAGAGAGAAGTAAATGTACAAGTTTGAGTTTGTCTCTGAAGAAAGCTTCAGTAATTACCTACTTTGAACCACGTTTGCTTTGGGACGACCTAGACATGCTTTTTACAATGTATGTATAATGTAATAATGTCACCATGTGTTTCACCATGAAATGCAGTAAAACTGGAATACTTTCTAGAAGGTGTTTGAAAGTGGCTTTGGAACAATATAAATGGCTGAGCGTAAGACTTGTATTTGGACGGACACTTTTGACAGCCATTACAATTTATAATCTACCACAACACTGATTGTGAATAATCTCATCATTAATTTAACAAAAACAGAAGCCTAACAGAGACTAATTAATGCCTTCCGTAACCTTGCTGTGTGGGAGCCCGAACGCAAATGTATTAGTCCTCAAACCAGACGCAATCAGTCCAGAAGCAACAAGTACGAAGGGACTTCCGAAATGATAAAGCAAAGTTTCATGCGCCGTAACACGAGAACCAAACTCCTCCAACTAATTTGGACCTTACGCTGCCCAAGCCGAGTCTTCCGTTCTACATTATTCTGTGCAGACTGAAAGAGGGGCAATGACAGAAGATGTTGCAAGAGCTCCCTGTGTAATGAGGCCTATTAGTGATCTGCCAGAGCTGGCTGGGTTGTGATCACAGCAGGGCATCAGCTGCTCAAGGTTACAATGTTCTCTGTGGCAAGTGAGCCTCACTGCTGTGTGGGGGTGGGGTGGTGGGGATTATTTCAATCAGTGCGAGTGTTGTGCACAGATTGTACCATGTAGACGCACAGACGTGGCTTAGCAACAAGAAGCGGAATCCCATCCAGCTGTTCCAATGGCCGAGCCGGAGCTGCTGTGTGCGGCCTTCCCACAGTTCAGAGTTTCCATATGGGCTTCATTGCAGTTTCACTCTGTTTTTCAGTAGTTTGCTTCGTGCTTCGCCCTCTTACCGTTTGCAGGGAAGCTTCTGTTTCCTCTTGTGGCAGTCCATTACCCACTCCTTCCGTACGATGATGCCCCCTGCTGATTTCACCTGGCTGTACTTGGGGGTGTTGGCGAAGGCACAGCTGCAGATTAGTGGACACACACACACACACACACACATTGGATAGAATCTGACAGGGCAATAGTCGCTCTGACAGCAGAGATCAAGATGCAATCAAACTGAATGACTGAGAGCGCTAATAGGGCCGTTACTCAATCAAGCAATCTGTTTCAATGATAAATACCGGTAATCAACTGCAGACTCATAACAGAACATCTCTGGAACAATTAAGAGGCCATCGTTTGAAAAATTATTATATTAAGTAATATAAATAGATATCATATGTCTTTTGTCCCACAACTTAAACTTCCTTACACATCAACCACGTCCCATAATATTTAAATGTATATTGATTCCAATGAAATGAGTGGTTATGCTTTGATTATGTTCTTCTAAGATGCATGTGAAAAATATGTTTTATTGACTGTGATAAAGTATTCATCCTTTTAATTATGTTTTGAATCTTATCGTCTGCCAATACACAGTTGCATTTTATGTCTGGTATTTTTCTTTATGGAGGCATAATTCTGAGCTGTCCTTGCCAGCAGAGGACTTAGTTTATTGTGTTGCTTGCGGCAACAACATTTTGATGTGGTGGAAATATTAAAATTAAAATTAAAAATCCTTCTGTGAAAACTGGCAAAGACGGTCACGTACACTAAACAACCCTGTCATTAAAATTACATTGACTCAAACATGTCAGACTCCAGTGTTTTTGGACTACTTCACTACTGCAGGTATTTCAAACAAGCGGAGCTGTACGTGGCCTTTCAAATATTTTTAACAATAAAAAAAACACTTGGTAGATGCTCTGAATCAACACTGATGCAATACATCACAATACTAAGCTGTGCAAAAAAGGTAGTAATTAAGGTAATGGATTCATAAATGGTGAAGCAACTCAAGTGTACAGTTTTCACACGGCTGCTTGATACTTACATGAGGTGTGTGGCGTCGGGTGTCCAGTCGGGTCGATATTTAGCTCCCATGTCCAGAGCCTTTTCCCTCAGCTCCCCTCGGAAGGGGTTCTGGAAGCCGCTGAGGACAAACACGACCCCCTCCATCATCCGTTTGAATGGGACCTGCGTCCCGCTGGCTTTCTGTTGTTTGGGTTTCGGCTCGGGTTTGGATTGGCTCTCCCGCTTCTTGTCAGCAGACTTTTGTGCCGGGGAAGCTGGAGAGACAATATGCAAAGGTAAAAAAAAAAGAAAAGAATAAAAAAAAAAAGGATCTTTGTGTTAAGATTCAGACGCCGATGTAAGTTCGTTACCTTTGGCGGTGCCGGGGCTCGGCGTGCTGGCCGGGCTCGGCTTGTGTTTGGGGGTCGCAGCCTTACCCTCCAGTGAGCCAACCGGCCCTGTTTTCTTCGAGGGCGGCGGGCCGGAGTCAGACTGACGCTCTTTGCTGAACTCAAATTTTCTCTTCGCTGGCGTCTATGGGGTAAAAATATGTATCTTTCTGTGTCAAAGTCAAAGTGACATGGAGCTGATATTGAGGGTTTGTTTCAGTGTGGGCTCAGGTCGAGTTATATTGATGCATTTAAATCTGAACCAGACAATATAATGTTTCAAAGAGTTTTTCTTTTTCAAAGTTGATGAAAGCTGCAACTCTTGCCCACGAGACAAGTTCATTCAAAAAATTGGATTTTGACAAATAAAAAAAAAAATTTGAAAAACAGAGGAAGGAGCACACATAATGTGAGTGATCTGCTCAAGAACCTAGTTAATTTTTATTCTGAAATGTATAAATCAAGATCCCATTCTACAACCACATTTATTGCCTGTCCTTCTTCATCTTCTTCTTCAAGCACCTCTCACCTGAAACGGCTTTCCTTCAAAAAAATGCTGATGATGTTTAGTACCTGTGGTGAGGCAGAGCTGGAGGAGGACGCTTGGCCTGACGAATGGGAGCCGCCACCAACCTGCAGGGCAGCAGCAGCGTAACTCAACCGCTCACTCTGAGGAGACACTAAAAAGAAGACAGAAAAGACAGAAAAGTGCTGGTGAGGAAACAAAGTAGCTTAATAATAAAGAATGCCTTTGAAACATCCCTTTCCGCTTGTCTCCTGGCACACTTAAATAGCTTTAATTAAAGCCTAATTAGTGCTCTCTTGGCACTTTTTTTAATTAGTCACCAGGATTAGCACTTTTTTGTTACAAGGACATGAACGTTTCTTATTGGGCTTCAGCAGCTGCTAAGTTAAAATAAATGGATTTACCTTTGACTGGGGTACTAGACTTTGTTGCATTGTCCCGACTGAAAAAGAGACTTCCAGGCTGAAGGCTGGGACTCGTTGAAGGAGACTCGTCCTTCACATTGAACTGTCCCAACTTTGTCAGTTTCTGGCAGGAGAGAAGAACAAGAAAATGAAACCACAACGTGAATGCGGAGGGACTGATACTGCTACACACACTGTGGTGAGAAGGTGTGCCACGTTTTAGCTCTGGAAATATAAATATAAAGTAAAGCAGTGCAGCCGCACCGTTAATACAGCAATGCGCATACAAAAAAGTAAAAAACAGACTTGGCATGACTCACCGGGGAGGATGTTGGAGGGGGATCATTTTTGTCAGGCGGCGAATGAAACTTAACAAAGGCCAGTCCGTACGCTATGTTCTGCAAAGTACACTCTTTGAATTAATCTCACAAGTAACAATGAATAAATGCTCGTTAGCAGAAATAGGAAATACGGTCAAATGTTGTAAATGAAATGAATATATTACCGGTACTGTATTTTTTTAATTTTAATAATACAGATGTAATACTAGTGTTTCAAACCACTAAAAAAAGAGCACAACAACATAACTTTCCTATTCAATAGGCCCTAGTTTCCTTCTAGCTAATAAATAGCTACAGTTACTCCCGCTTAAATTCATGAGTTGGAAGGACAATTCTGCATATCTTACATAATGTCAAAGTTCTAAAGCTAAGCAGTTTATCTCCGTGTGAACACAATGATTGATGGGCTGTATTGCAAGACGCAACAGTGTACACTTTCTTATCACAGAGGTAAGCTTTGATTTGGTTGTTATCTCAACTTAATTAATAAACTCAAAATCTAAATCCAGAGGAGCAGCCATGCTGCTTCAATACGTAGTAGACCCTCAGCGTGCCGTGTGTGTAAAGCACTAACTGTTCTGTTTTACTGCTGTCCAGTAAAAGTGCTGTGAGAATATTACAAAATGGTTACATTATGGATGCTGTTGATTCAAAGTTAGATGGATTTGTCAGTGTGCACTGAGTTTTGAATTCAAACAGCTAGCTGGACCCTTACCTTGCTGTATGGCTGGCTACACACAATTTTCACTCTGTCCCACTTTTCCTGAGCCGAGCTCTTCTGCAGCTGGTGAGGCGCAAAGAAACGCACCCGGTTCATGTTGGTGCCGTTGCGACTCTCCGTGGGGGACATGAAGGAAGACGTGACCAGGAGAACCTAGGAAAGATTGACATCAACATATAAAAAGGAACAAAACATAGCAGTACAGTAATTACAATAACTTGGAGGTGATATACTTTGTACTTGGTTTGCAAGAATACCTCATAGTCCTGGTCTCTGACAGCTGAAGAATTCCCCACCAGCACCTCAATGAAAGCCGACCCTTCATTTCCAATATCAATGCTGTGCACCTGCTCCTGCTTCTCGAACTGAGAGAAGAGTAAAACAACACAAGTCAACAAAGCGTAAGCTAGAAACTAAGACAAAGGAGCTCCGACAGTAGAAATAGGTTAAATTAAGCAATCCCTAGTTTGTAGCATGATTATGCTAAATAAATACATTCAAACATATGTAGGAATAGACCGACTGCTCATACTGATTAAATACTTTGTAATATGGATCTCCTAATACAAATGTCAAAGTGTCACATTGTATAACTTAAATATTTAAAAGAGAAAAAGATAAGCACAATCAGTTGTGACATTGTCTCACAGACTTAGTTAAATGCTTTGTAGTAGCAGCATTTTGAATTGACAGGCAATTTATGCCTAATCCCAAAACAATAAAGACAACTGCTCCAAAAGGACAGTACAGTACCTCAACAAAGGAGGAGTGGGAGCTGAAGTCAACATGTTTGCATTGGTGAAAGTACCGCAGGTGTTTGCAAATGACATCACACTTCAGAATTGAACAGAAAACTGCACATCAATTAATGGGGAAAACGGCAAGTTGGATTCAAAGCTTTCCTTTCCTTTAGTGGAGTAACATCATGAAAGGGAACAGGCAGGGCAACAGGAGACATAAAGAAATCTAGTTCTGTGAAAACCCAGTAATGTAGATTTGAGCAACAGATTTGGATCAAAAACATACCTGCAGAATGACCGAGATCTGCTTCTCCCCATCTCGTGCTGCTTTCCACTTTCTGTACGTGTCGGAGATCAGCAGGTTGTCTGCTTTGTGAGTCTGTTTGGCATCATGACAACAAGTGAGTGGAAGGAAGGCTCCCATTTGGCTAAATACAAATGTGCATCTGCAAAACTTGCCATCATGACACACAAAGGCAATGCAAGTGAGAAGTGAACTTACGGTGTCCTCGGTGCTGCAAGACACGACGTGTTTGAGTTGGATTTCTGGCATGTTGTTGTTGTTTCTAAATAGGTTGCAGATTAATTAGCAAGCTGAAGGAAAACAAACCAAACGGGGGCTTGTTTTACCACGAAGCGATATCGTAACCAACTAATCTAACATAACAAACATTAAGTGGTCTTTAAATGGCTGTAAATGCAGCCTAGACAACTGAAGTAGATTCAATTTGCTGCTGGTCTACCATCGGCTAACGTGAAAGCATGCTAGCAAACAATAGGCAGTGAACGTTTCCTGATTCGCGTGGTGATTTTAAAACACCAAGAGGGCGGTTACGCACGAGCCTTTGACGTTGTTATGTGTATAAAATAATAGCCGCTTACTTTGGCTTTACAGTAAACACAACATTATGTACATTGACGCTTTTAATTTTAAGATAAATGTGCATGGAGGCTAAGTCATATTCCCACCAAAAGGCTGTGTTGCGTAATGACGCAACTTCCTCTTTTCAACCAATGAGAGAGATTTTGGTTCTTCTTCTGCAGTTCAATAACAGCATCGTCGCAGATTTGTCGCCACCACTCGCTCAGAATGTGTACAGACATTTCGTGAGAGGCAAATATATCACCAAATACCACATATATTACATATATTTAAGCAATAATGTTCGAGAGGCAGGACTGTATCGTACAATAATGTCCTGTTCAAGGGAGCAAACCCTTGAACAGGACATTATTGACGATACATATTGTAACGTTTCGCTACGTTTGCTTATGACACGGAGACTGGTTATTGTCCTTGGAGGCACGCTATCTCGCACCATCTCATTCATTCACATTGCTCATTTTATAAAAGTGTTCATTAAAATAACAAAAATGACAATACACTTGCTACTACACTTTGTTCATGTTGATTTGGATATCTCCATTAATTGTGCATCCGTGGAAAACGTTTCTCATGTCACTGCGGTCATGTGGGCCGGCATCCGCGGATACTCCGTCATGTGAGCCGCCGCATGAAATGTAATGCGCCTCTATTCATGGTATTACGGTACGAGGGCTTGTATGGCCCAAAAAGCAAGACAAGAGACCCATTTCTCAGCAATAATTTCTCCAAGTCAGAAACAACATTATTTTGGACATTATATGAAATAATATTATAATAACATGTGAAGTTACACTACAGTACAGTTTTTTATTGAAAGTCAGCTCAAATTCAATGATTATATTAATAATTTCACACTATTATAACTGTTCAAGCAGATCCTTAAAAGGATATATTCTATTTCCACTGGATTGTTGTTCGTGAGGTCCCCTGCTATGTTCATGTATATCCTCTATTGAGATTTTACTGTACAGTTTTTGTGAAAATTAAAGGCAAAAGTGGCTCAAATGAAAAGACGATATTCTTATTTTCACAATATTTGAACTGTTATTAAAGCATATCTTTAAAAGGTTATATTCTATTTTTGTACAGTTTTTGAAAAAAATCAAAGTCTATGTTAGGTAACAGGAAATAATGTTCATAATTCCCCAATATTCTTTTTTTCTTAAAGCAGATCCTTAAACGTGTATATGAAAATGACACTGGATTCTCATTCAAGAGAATGCTATGCTTTGCTATGTCCATGGTTATAGACATGTGATTTTACTGTACGGATCTTGAGAAAATTAAAGTTAAAGTCAGCTATGAAGAAATAATGGCACTCATAATATTCTAATATAGATTTTTTTTAAGCAGTTCCTTAAAAATGGTATTTATAATATTCTAATATTTGATATTTTATTTAAGCAGATCTTTAAAAGTGTATATGAAAATGACACTGGATTGTTATTCAGGAGGACCTCTGCTATGTCCATGGTTATATTCATGAGATTTTACTGTACGTTTTTTGAGAAAATCAAAGTTAAAGTCAGCTAGAAAGAAATGATGATATTCATAATATTTGATATTGGTTTTAAGCAGATCCTTAAAAGTGTATATGAAAATGACACTGATTGTTTTTCAGGAGGACCTCTGCTATGTCCATGGAAATATTCATGACATTCTACTGTACGGTTTTTGAGAAAATCAAAGTTAAAGTCAACTAGAAATAATTTTTATATTTTAATATTTGATTTTTGTTTTAAGCAGATCCTTAAAAGTGTATATGAAAATGACAATCCATCTGCCCGGACGTGTGTTCTGTCACGTCCGGGCAGAACACAGGACACAAATGCAGGGTCTTCTAGGTAAAGTAAGACCGACTCTCCGATAAATAAAAAGGAAAAAGCAGGGCTATGAAGATGATCAAAAACAAAGATCACTCCACTCTTGGAGGAAAACAAAAACACTCCTTAAAAACTGGAGGCACTACGAAAGATTATCTAAACAAAAATCACTCCTTACGGAGGAAACAAAAAACTATGAAAACTTTAACAAATAACCTAAATCTAGGACACACAAAACAGACAAAATCAAAATCACTCTCTAGGAGGAATCCAATGAAACGGAACGCGATGGCTTGGTATTCAAAGCTTTGTACTATGGCAGGGCTAGAGGGACCGCATGGACGCAAGGACAGAAACTAACACACTGGCACATGTAAGATTTGTGTTCAAAGCTCCGGGTCCCGTGGCCGCAGGAAATTCAGGATTCAATGAGTTAAAGTTTAACAATATTTAATGGCAAAGATAATACTCATGTAGCGTTCACGATCGTGGGGCCAGAAAGGAGGAACTCTCCACAGACGGACTGGAGCTCCCAGGGAGCACCAGACCGGGGCTGTCTCGAGTCTCCAGACCAGTAGAACCATGTCTCCAGACCAGTAGAACCTTGTCTCCCCAGAACAAATGCTCGGTCGTTAGTATGGTCATGCAAATGAATTCACACCTAAAGGTTAGTTCCATTGGTCAGTTCAGAGGATGCCGCAGTTCTGTGCGCTAAGCCAATTGATAAGTTGGCGAGGTCAAAGCTCACACTTCCGGTCAAGGACAGGAAGTTCCCCTTCAGAATAAAACCCACTATCCTGCCTTCAGAATAAAAGCAACACATTAGGTTTCAATCAGCATCCATTTTAACTATTGTCTAAACAATAAAACATTCATTCATTATCATGCATCATACAGTTAATAATTACATTTGTCATTAAAACAGAATAATAAAACAGTGATCCTCTCTTATGTTTCACAATACATTCCTCCAGAATATTCCTCATAATATCCCAAATTAATTATCATATCTTTCTTTATGTATTACTTTCAAATATAAACTTCTTATTAACATGTGCAAGTGCATATAAAATCCACTACAACTCAACAGTCCCTCCTTTTATACTATTCCATAGTATAAACAACTTTGTAATGGATTTTATTTCACCACACTGTAAACATCACTGTAATACAATCTTTATTATCAATACCTGTGGAAGAAAAAACAATATCACTCCCTCCTTTTGACCCTGCTCTGCAAAGTAACTAAAAATCTATGAGTGTTGTGATCAGATCTATGTGTCTATCTGTGCATATGTCTATGTGCATCTTCTTTCTCTGCACTCTCATCTTCTTGATGGTCTCCTTTCTCTGCATGCTCATCTCCTCCATGGTCTCCTCCTCTGCATTCCTCCAATCCTCAATCCTTTCCTCGAGTAAAAGAAAAACAGCAAGTTCAATCTCTATATTTATTTTATTGTCATCATACTTCTGTGATTTGTTATAATTTGAATCAATGTGTTAAAGGTGCACGATACTCCTCTGTGGGCAACTCATCTGTTGGTGAGGTCCATCACAGCAGGCAGCCAGGTACACGGTGAAGGTCGACGATGGAGAGACACAAAGAGCGGCTTTCTGCGCCGGCTCTAACTAAAGTTGGATATCTGAAATATATTTGGAAATAATTTTCATATTTCCCAAACCATGGGCTGCACGGTGGTGTAGTGGCTAGCACTGTCGCCTCACAGCAAGAGGGCCGTGGGTTCAATTCCCGGTCGGAGCGGTCCTTCTGTGTGGAGTTTGCATGTTCTCCCCGTGGCAGCGTGGGTTCTCTCCGGGCTCTCCGGCTTCCTCCCACAGTCCAAAGACATGCTGCAGGTTAATTGATCTCTAAATGTCCCATAGGAGTGAATGTGAGAGTGAATGGTTGTATGTCCCTACATGTGCCCTCGATGGACTGGCGGCCTGTCCAGGGTGTCCCCTGCCTTCGCCCTATGTCAGCTGGGATAGGCTCCAGCGCCCCTAATTAGGATAAGCGGTATTGAAAATGGATGGATGGATTTCCCGAACCAATTCTCCAACATGTCTGAGAAGTAGTCATTCTATGTTTTCTTTTAATCTTCTCAAAAATGATTTCTTAAGGAACTGAATTATCCAGGTTCGGACTAGCAATCTCGAACTAAATTATCAAGGATCAGATCAGCAATCTCGAACTCCGTGTCTTCTCACCCGTGGGAGGAATCAACTATTAAATGCACTTCTGTTGTCCAACGGAGTCTTAATTACTCGTCCAATCCCATCTATCTTAAATTATTTATCTCTGCGGATTATATTATATGTAATTGATCCACTCTACGTGCTTTTAACTGTAGGTCATAGAATTGATTCAAATCCTGCTAGGATCTGATTGTGAGCTGGTATTCATCTGGCTCTCCTCTCTTGCTCGAACACCTACTGAAAGAGAAAATGAAATCTCTCATTTCTTCTCAAAAATATTTGCAGCTAGGTATTTTGTGCCATGACATATTTCAGCTATCTTTGACTTAATCGTCCGATTAGCCCTCTCGACTATACCATGTGATTGTGGGTGATAGACTGCTCCGTGTGCGTGTGTAATTCCTAGGTGTCTTTCCACCTCTTGTAAGTGTTTGTTTGCAAAGTGTGTGCCGTGGTCAGACCCTATTCTCTTTGGAACTTCATATCTCGCGATGAGTTCCTTCTTCAGCCATTTTAAGACTGTCTTTGAGTCTTCTTTCTTGCAGGGGATCGCTTCCACCCATCGGGTGTATCTGTCGATCATCACGAGTAGGTATCTGAAACCTCTCTTCCTGTTTTCTGCACCCATATCGGTGTAGTCGATGCATATTTCTTTGAATGGAGCATCTGGCACTGGGAACTCTCCTTGGGGACATCTGTATGGTCTCTTCATACTGAAGTCGTTGCAGGTGGGACATTCATGGTGGTAGTGTTTCACCATCTCAGTCATATAGGATGCCACCAGAGGATGGAAACTTCCTCCTCTGTTCTTTTGGGATTCACTTGAGAGGGACCATGTGCCTGTCTGATGAGTCCTTGACACATCCTTGCAGGTGCCACTATGCCCATCATGTGATCTCCAGAGTCCTTTCTTTTGGACGGCTCCATTGTGTCCCACTGATTCTGCTCTGCTCTGCTTCTTTCTGCATGAGCTTGATGTCTTCTATTCCGAGTTTTGGGAGTTCCGGTGCGGCTACGTCTGTCCTTTGTTTCACATAGCCTGATGCCTTCTTTGCTGCAAGGTCAGCGGCTTCGTTGCCTTTTGCCACTTTTGTCTTTGTGGTCTGGTGTCCTTTACACTTCATCACTGCTACGTGTCGTGGTAGCAGGATGGCTCTCAGTAATTGCTCCAATTGACTTTTGTGCTTTACTGGTGTGTTTGCTGTAGTCAAGAATCCTCTTCTCGACCACTGGGGGCAGTCGTCATCGGTTGAATCGGTGTAGCTGTTGACCGATTTCCCTTCTGGTTATTCGAGTGCTTTTGTCAATGCCACTACTTCTGCTAGCTGTGCAGATGCTGGCTGTGCGATGATTTCCGCAGAAATGGTTGAATGTCTTTTCTCTTGTTGCTGCACGACTAAGTATGCGGAAATATTTCCATCTTCACATTAAGTCCATCGGCCATGTCGTTTGGCTCGTATGAGACTGTGATATGTAGCTGTTGTAAGACTTTTAAAATCTTATCTTGTCATCGAGAATGCACTTCTGTGTTGACCTTGAGCTTGTGACACATCACAACATGAGCAGTTTTCTCAATTGCTCTTTTCAGGACTGCCTTGTGCAACCTGTTTTGACCTTTTCGATGTGGTCTAACTTTGAGCTGTAGTACATCAGGTCTCTTTCCTCCCTCCTTTTTCTGAAACAAAACAGCGGACACCATCCCGCTTGATTCAGAAACATCAAAGTGGAAGGGCCTGTTGTGGTCAGGTGTAGACAGCTTTGAGGCTTAGCCAACTTCTTGTTTGGTCTTTGCGAATGCCTCTTCTGCATCATTTGTCCATGTGAGCAGGGCTTTCATGTTTCGGCTTCCTGCTTCAGTTATGTCTCTGAGTGGCTGTGTGAGGGACGTGAAGTCAGGAACGTAGTGTTGACTGTAGCCTGTTAGGCCCAGGAATGACAGCATCTCTTGTACTGTCTTTAGTTTAGCTGCACTCAAAATGGCCAACCTCTGTCCCGCAGACAGAGCGCACGAGTATGCTGAGATCAGTTGTCCCAGGAATGACACTGCATTTTTGCAATCTGAGTCTTTGAGCGCTTCACCTCATAACCTGCTTTGGTTAACTGCGTTAGAAGGTCTTTCGTCACTCTAAGACAAATTGCTGCAGTTGGTGCAGCTTAACAGCAAATCATCCACGTACTGTACAAGTACTGTGTCTTCCGGTAATATGAAGTCTTTGAGGTCTTGCTTCAGGGCTGCATTAAACAAACCCGGGCTATCTCTGTAGCCTTGTGGCATTACGGGTTTGGCACTTGAATGTTCTGTGCAATTGTGGCTTGGTTGATGGTTCTTAGGTCATGAACCATTCTCCAGCCTCTGTTACCGGATTTTGGGACTGGTAATATCTGTGTATTCCAGTTGGACTCTGCGTCGATGAGTATGCCTGCTTCATACAATCCTTGAATTGTCTCTCGAATGCCATCTCTTTGTTCTAGCTGAAGCGGATAATGATAGTGCCAGACCGTGTCTTGATCTGGTTTCAAAGTCATTACCACGTTATGTTGAGTGGTGTGGCCAACATCATAGTCTCCTCTTGACCATATTTGTGGTGGCACTTCATCAGTGGAGGGATGATTTGAGTGTTCCCTTCCATGATTTCTGTCAAGTTGTTGTTTGAGTTGTCCCTTGGAATTCGAGTGTTGATGTATTTTCCAATAGTCACCATCGGGGGTGTGGGACAGATATGGGGATTTGGTAGGAATCCACCTTTCTTTTGAGACTCTCCATCATGGGGCTAATATTTCTTGCTTCATGATCTGCTCTGATCAGTAGTGTGATGTGAGGGGCAGTCAGGTCGCAGTGCATACCAGTCTCGTTGGTCTGCAGACAGTAAACATTCAGCTGCAACTCCTTCTTTTCCTACAATTATGGCTTCTGTTCTGATGACTTCAGCTTCACCCTCCTTTTCTTCTTAGGCGGCAGCGTAGTTGTAGGTGCAACGGTAGGGATCTTCTGGCATGACATATGGATGTTGTGTCATAATCCATGGCATCTATGGCACAGGTGATGATAGGTTCTCGCCCATTTGGAACCATTATTCACTGCGCCGGGCCCTCTGGGCCTCTTCATAGAAGATCCACATAATCTTCATCCTGCACTATTCTTGCAGGCATCTGGTTCTGGTTTGGAATATGTCGTCCAAATCCTCCTCTTTGTGGGCTTGCTCTGCCTCTAGCTGCATCAGGGCGACTGTAACATTCCTCAGCCCTGTGCCCAAGTCTGTCACAGATACGACAAGGTTCTCGCCACCTGTCTCTTCTGCATCCACTGGACTTGTCTCTGTCTTTTCTCCTCTTCTTTATATTGGTCCAGGGCTTTGCCCACTGCTTCCTGGATCTGGACGATGAGGTTGCTAACAGCAGCCATCTGCTTTCGCGCTTGTGGGCCGTGCTTAGCAGCCTCTGTGTCCTCTTTTGCTATCTGTAGCTTCAGGAGTCTCATTGACAGCTTATCTTTGGTTGCCTTTTCTTCTTCATCATCATCCTCGTGGTGCTGAGTGATGTGGTGTGTGATGTGTTTCTTCCACACTTCCTCTTCTTGTGAGATGGGGGTGGAGGGGGCTGGGGCCTTGATTTGGCTTCTCTTCTCGCTGAGGTGTCGCAGTTGGCCATGCGATTAGAATGGAGGCTCAGAGCTGGAGGTGGGGTGCCACCAGGGCGCAGTCCATATGCGTCCATCGCCTGTTGTTCGGTCAGGGATGGCGTTAATGAGCGATGGAGTGGTATCTGGGTGGGACCTATCTCCTATTTGTATCTATTGGGACGCTCTGAATTGGGGAGGTCATGACTTGGCGCCTCTCCCGGGCTTCCTTTGAGACATTCTTACTGGTAATGTGATGGACTGACGTTGTCTTTCCCCTGTTCTGACAGCTCTGCTTGTGACAGTGCACCTTCCTCCTCTGCCTTTCTTTCCCTCTCTTTCTTCCACCATAATTCTCTTCTCATTAGGTCCCTGTCTTCCTCCTCTCTTTGCTGACTTTGTCTAGCATCCCCTTCTCTGCCCTTTTCTCGGCCAGCTAATGCCCTCTGCAGCTGTTCGACCTTGTTCATCAGGTCTGCGACTGTTCTGCGGAGTCAAACTCTACACTGCCTCCTAATAGTCTTTCTACTGGGGCCATGGTGTGTGGAGCTTCTCTTTTAAGTGGGCTGTGGGCGTACGGGGGAGGGTATTAACATATTATGGGATAGATGGAAGGGATGGGAACTGGGGCTGATGGCAGAAGTACAGGGGCTGTCTCCGTTGACAGCTCTTTATTCCTGTTTGTTTCTTCTTTGGGGACTTTCGGGGGTGTTGCTTCTTCCTGGCACCTCCGGGCAGTGTTGTCTTCATTCACTGCTATGCCATGTCGTGGCAGTCTTGCCTACACAATGGCTTCATTGGTTCTGGTGACGTCTGCTGATCGGGACGTGAACCAATTTTCCTTTTCTGCTCCTCTTTTGCTGCACTGTCTCTCAGCTTGAGCACTCTCATCAGAGTAACTTCTGGTCTTCTGTGGGCCCCTCCAGGGTTGTTACGTCAAGTAAACCCTCGGCATGACATTGCTGAACATATTTCCTCAGCTTCTTATTCAGTCTTTTGGCTTGAACTATCAGGTTCATAGCAGCATAGAGGATGTCTTCAATCCAAGTGACCGGAGTCTTGATTGAAGTTGGCTCGACATTTTCCGAGAATCAGGTACTGACTGGCTTTATATAAGGAAATGTAAATGTAGAAGGAAAAATAAAAAATTTCAGATTAAAATTTATCCAAAAAATGAAAAATTAATTTTTTTTAATAAATTAAAAAATAAAAATATTTTCACACTATGTGTCTAACGTGCAAGTGTGATGCGATTGGGAAAAATATTCAAGTTAGGAAGGGAATAAAGTTGTACACTGCAATAGGACAATGTATAGATTAGACAAAAATGGGCAAAATGTGTTACTTTATGCAAATGAATCACTAGGGGCCCAATCAGTATAAGTGGGACTCTGTCCAACACTTTATACAGGCTTCTCCTGTGTACTTTTAATAAGCAAATTAATTAACAGGGGCCCATTGGTATAAACGGAACTCTGTTCTACGCTTACACAGGCTTCTCCTGCGTTTCAACCAAATCAATGGGAAAAACGTTATTTTAAGCAAATTTTTAACAATTACTTTTAAACAAAACTGCCAACCATAAACAAGCATGATCACAAAAACCACCAATTATGAAAAAGCAAACGATAAAACAATTACTCTTAATCAAAGAATCGTCAATAATGAAAAACAAATAGCATGAGAACCAAAACCGCCAATTATGAGAAAAGCAAACGATTAAAACAATTACTTTTAATCAAAACCGGTAATGATGAGAAATCAAACGATATGTCTTAATCAAAATCCGACAATCATGAGTAAAGCAAATGATAAATCAATTACTGTTATTCAAAAAACTGGCAATAATGAGAAAATCAATTGCTGTAATAAACTGGCAATACTTAAATCAAAAAGAATAATGCATCAGTGGTTTATCACTGTCCTCTTTCACTATTCAACGTTTGCCACACGATGGTGCCAATAAGGTTAATCCCTAGGGCACTCTATGGGGGGGTGGGGGGATCAACCACTAGGTGTCAAACCACTAGGTGTCAAACCTGATGTTGAATGGTTCTCGACTGGCAAAGACGTGTATTCTAAACACGTGTGACCCACATGTGGTCTTACAGGGAAAAAAATGGCTTTAAAAAAAATAAATAAGTATAACCCTTTGTCTGTCCTCTGTCTGATCTGACTCCTTTTCCATCTCTTTTCTCAAAAAATGTTAACTACTTATTCATCAGGGGCTCAAATTGGTATAAGTGGGATTCTATTCTACCCTTATCCTGTCTTCCCTATGCTTATCTCTTCTAATTATGGAATATATATATATATATATATATATTTACAGTATTTACAACAATAGCACGCTGTACTGCATAGAAAACTGTCCCAAGCGGTCCCAAGGTAGGTGGGGCTTTTGCTCTCTTCACTTCTACAGACCTGCTTGCATAACAACTGGTTTATCACGGTAACTTTATTTATCTTATTTTCTAACAATAATCCATATCAATTCTTGCGCCGGTCTTTGCCGGGGGAATTGAACCCTCCACGCTGCTAATCAGTCGTGTCGCGGAATGATTTATTTATTGTGGACTACTGGACTTAAATTCAATGTGCGTCCCCAAAGAGTTTAAGGGGAAAATGTTCTTAGCGGACTATAAATTATGGCGAATAGCTCACTAACTCCTTACTGACGGTGGTTTAAATAAACTCCGGCAGGCCGCTCTCGCAGACTTTAACTCTTGAGGAACAATGCGGCACTATCTTAATAATAATAATTATAATAATAATAATAATGCATTTAATTTATATAGCGCTTTTCATAATACTCAAAGACACTTCACATAATTAAAACATCCTAAAAGCTAAAAATAAATAAATAAGAATAGCTCAAATACAGGTAAAACAAATAAAACAAATAAATAGGGACTTTTGAGTCGCTAGGACCCTGATAAGAAAGAAAACAAAAGAAAACAAACAATCACACATTAAAAGCAGTTCTGAACAGGTGGGTTTTGATTTGCGATTTGAATGAGGAAAGATCAGTGCAGTCTCGGATGAGTTTGGGGAGAGAGTTCCAGAGGGAGGGGGCAGATATGGAGAAGGCTCTGTCATCCCACGTCCGGTGCTTGGTCCTATGTGGGATGGACAGGAGATTGGCATCAGAGGAGCGGAGCCGACGGGATGGAGTGTGGTGGTGGAGCAGGTCGGTGAGGTAGGAGGGGGCCTGATTATGGAGGGCTTTGTGAGTGAGGAGAAGGATTTTGTATTGGATCCGTTGTGGGACGGGGAGCCAGTGAAGGCTCTGGAGAACAGGGGTGATGTGATCACGGGAGCGGGAGTGGGTGAGCAGGCGAGCAGCAGAGTTCTGGATGTATTGGAGTTTGTTTAGGATTTTGGAAGATGTGCCATAAAGAATACTATTGCAATAGTCAATTCTGGAGGTGATGAAGGCGTGGATTAAAGTTTCAGCAGCAGATGAGGAAAGTGATGGGCGGAGACGGGCAATGTTTTTTAGGTGGAAGAAGGAGGTTCTGGTGATTTGTTTGATGTGATGTTCAAATGAGAGGTTGCTGTCAAACATGACTCCGAGGTTGCGGATGTGTGGGGAGGGAGACAGAGTGGAGTTGTCGATGGTGAGGCAGAAGTTGTGACTGGTTTTGGTGAAAGATTTGGGGCTGATGATGATCATATCCGATTTATCACAGTTGAGTTTGAGAAAGTTGGTTTGCATCCATGATTTAATGTCAGTGAGGCAGTTGGTCAGAGTGGAGTGAGTAGTAGTGGTAATGGCTTTTGTGGAGATGTAGAGCTGGACATCATCAGCGTAGCAGTGGAAGAGGAGACCGTGATGACGTATGATGTTTCCAAAAGGGAGCAGGTAGAGGATGAACAGAAGAGGACCAAGCACCGAACCCTGGGGGACGCCCTGAGACAGAGGAGCAGTGGAGGAGGTGCAGTTGTTGATGCCGATAAATTGTTGTCTGTTTGTTAGATATGATTTGAGCCAGGAGAGAGCAGTTCCGGTGATGTTGAGGGACGATTCGAGGCGGGAGAGAAGGATGTTGTGGTTGATGGTGTCGAAGGCTGCAGTGAGATCCAGGAGAAGGAGAATGTTGAGGTGGCCAGAGTCTGAGGAGAGGAGGAGGTCATTGGTGACTTTGAGAAGGGCTGTTTCGGTGCTGTGCTGTGAGCGGAAACCAGATTGAAATGGCTCGAACAGATCGTTGGAAATGAGGTGGGTTTTGAGTTGTGCAGCGACGACGCGTTCCAGTATTTTTGACAGGAAGGGAAGATTTGAGATGGGCCGGAAATTGCTCATGGTCTCAGGGTCGAGTCCAGGTTTCTTGAGGATGGGGGTGACAGCAGCCAGTTTAAGTGTGTCGGGGACTGAGCCGGAGTTGAGGGAGGCGTTGATTATTGCTATGATGAGTGGAGCAATGGCTGGGAGACATTCCTTGGTGAGAGTAGATGGTATGGGATCCAGAATACAGGTGGAGCTTCTCATTCCTGTTGTGAATGAAGATAGCTCCAAAGGGGACACAGGGGAGAACTGAGAAAGGGGCTGAGGGGTGAATATGGGGATATCAATTTTTGTATTGAAAAATGAAAGGAAAGAGTTGCACTTGTCGACTGTAAAGGATTTGGAGGTGTTGTCCCTGGGTTTGAGAAGCTTGTTTATTGTTGAGAAGAGAGCCTTTGGGTTGGAGGAGCCAGCGTGTATGAGGTGTGAGTAGTAGGTTGTCCGGGCTGAGATGAGAGCGTCTTTGTATTGTTGAAGGTAGTCAGAGTGGGCTTGGAGATGGACTGTTAAACCAGTTTTCCTGCAGAGTCTTTCAAGCTGGTGCTTACGGGATTTCATGTGGTGGAGATCAGGAGTATACCAAGGAGCTGAGTGAGTGAATGAGACCGTTTGGGTTTTAATAGGAGCCAGCTGATCAAGACAGGAGGAGAGTGTGTTATTGTAGTAATTTACGAGATCGGAGGGATTATCAGACAGTGGGAAAGGGGAGGCCGACATGGTACTGGCAAGAGAGGCTGAAAGAGTTGTGGGGGAAATAGTTTTGAGATTTCTGAAGGATATGTTGCGCTTGGTTCTTGGGATGGGGATAGGGATGCCGATGTCCATGGTGATAGCCAGGTGGTTGGAGATATTGAGGTTGAGGCTGGAGAGCTGAAGTATTGTGAGACCAGTGGAGCAGACCAAATCCAGGATGTGACCTTGGCTGTGAGTGGGGAAGTTGATGTGTTGTGTGAAGTTGAAGCATTGTAGCAATTCTAGGAATTCTATGGCAGGTTTACATTCCGTGTCATCAATATGGATGTTAAAATCACCAAGGAGGAGAACGGCAGGTGAAATTGCACAGAGCTGGGTCAGAAAATCAGAGAAGTCAGAGAGGAAGGAGGGGTTTGGCTTGGGGGGGCGGTAAATAACAGCAATTACCAGAGGAGTCGGACCAGAGAGTTTGAGGGCAATATGTTCAAAAGAATGAACGGCAGGAATGGGAATGGTGGTTGTTTTAATGTCCTCCCGGTGGACAGCAGCAACACCACCTCCCCGCCCCTCTGGATGAGGTTTATCTGTGTATGTGAATCCTGTGGGGGTGGTCTGGTTGAGGGAGAAATAGTCCAGGGGTTTATGCCATGTTTCAGTGAGGCAGAGAAAATCAAGATTACTGTCCATTATGAATTCATTCAGAAGGAGGCTTTTTTTATTGAGTGAGCGGGTGTTGAGCAAGGCCAGTTTCAGGTGACGTTGCGTTGTGATAGGCTGTGAGGACTGAGGAAGGGGACGGAGATTGGACCAATTCACGTGTGGTTTGTTGTGATGACGTAACAAGGAAGTACGATTGCGACAGGACCACAGGGATGGGATGGAGTTTTGGGACGTGAAGTTGTAGGTGAACATGCGGCCAGAGCCTCTGTGTGAAGGATGGCCTCGGTGAAGTATTCCATGTTGTTTCAGAATGTCCATGCAGTCCGGGCGCAGGTGGTTATCAAAGCCGCGAAGCTCCGACGCGGAGTACAGTGGCGGCATGGTCCGGTGGCGGAGTAGTAGCGTTAAGCTAGCGCCAACCTGTGACCGAGAGCCCGCCGTCCGCGAGATGAGAAGCGATGTGCAGCCCAGGAGAATCAGCGAGATGATCCACAGCATACCAGCGGGAAGACGCCAGCAGTTCGGTGAGGAGAGAGTGGTAGCCTGGAGGGGCTACCAGCCCGTTAACCTGACGATCCTGCCCGGAGAATGGAGGTCCACCTGGTGCAGTGGTGGCTAGCGGAGACTAACCCAGGTCTGCTCACCGCACCGGAACGGAAAGATCCCGGCAGAGTAAACAGGTGGGCTTGTGATGGCTAGCGACGTGGCAGCCAGGGGTGAGAAGACCAGTCGTTCCAGTTGCAGGACAAAAACAACAATTGGACTAAACCCGGAAGTCTTGGGGCTAGTGGGCTAATTACTCTTGAGGTTAGTCAAGTGTTTAAATATATTCAAGGTGCTACTCTAGTGTTTGTGACCACAGAGCTAGCAACCTAAACAAACAGGCTAAAAGAAGTGAAAAACACAAGAGCAAAAATAAAAACGCGAAAACACGAGCGAAAAATCGAGGCTGCCATCAAGCGGCCATCTTGGAAAAATGTGTGAAAGAAGGAATCTTTGCGTAACCAGTCTCGTTCAATATGCTTGTGCGACTCACAACAGAAATACACACATTTAACAGTACAACACAAAACAAAACAAACATAAAAACACTAAATGAGCATCATCTTCACCACGGACCTAGCTTAGTCCTCATTCTATGTCGTGTTTTCACGCTAAATGTTTAGCCTGATCCAACCAGCTCCCCACCAATCCACACGCTAAAGTGTCTATATTAAGCTATGCAGGATTCGATGAAACAGGTTCCAAGCTTACCGATAATGAGTTGGCCATCGTGTGGAAAGGCGTGAAACTAGCGGGCCCAGTTTCTCAGCCACGAGGCCACAGAAGCTCACGTCGGTGGTCACCAAGTTGTAAGATTTGTGTTCAAAGCTCCGGGTCCCGTGACCGCAGGAAATTCAGGATTCAATGAGTTAAAGTTTAACAATATTTAATGGCAAAGATAATACTCATGTAGCGTTCACGATCGTGGGGCCAGAAAGGAGGAACTCTCCACAGACGGACTGGAGCTCCCAGGGAGCGCCAGACCGGGGCTGTCTCGAGTCTCCAGACCAGTAGAACCATGTCTCCAGACCAGTAGAACCATGTCTCCAGACCAGTAGAACCATGTCTCCCCAGAACAAATGCTCGGTCGTTAGTATGGTCATGCAAATGAATTCACACCTAAAAGGTTAGTTCCATTGGTCAGTTCAAAGGAATGCCGCAGTTCTGTTCGCTAAGCCAATTGATAAGCTGGCGAGGTCAAAGCATTCATTCATTCTCATGCATCATACAGTTAATCATTACATTTGTCATTAAAACAGAATAATAAAACAGTGATCCTCTCTTATGATTCACAATACATTCCTCCAGAATATTCCTCATTATATCCCAAATTAATTATCATATATTTCTTTATGTATTACTTTAAAACATAAACTTCTTATTAACATGTGCAAGTGCATATAAAATCCACTACAACCCAACACACAGGACAAGGGAAGACGCCGACTATAAGTACACATGAGGGAAGTGTAAACAGGTGGACACAATCAGGAATCAGGGAAGACAATCAGACAGGGGACACATGAGGAAGGGCAAGGAACCTGAAACGAGAGGAGAGTTACTACAAAATAAAACAGGAAATGACAAGACAAGAAAACCCAACAAATTCATGACATTTTACTGCACGGTTTTTGAGAAAATCAAAGTTCAAGTCAGCTAGAAAGAAATAATGATATTCATAATATTTTAACATTTGATTTTTGTTTTAAGCAGATCCTTAAAAGTGTATATGAAAATGACACTGGATTGTTGTTCAGGAGGACCTCTGCTATGTCCTTGGAAATATTCATGACATTTTACTGTACGGTTTTTAAGAAAATCAAAGTTAAAGTCAGCTAAGAAGAAATAATGATATTCATAATATTCTAATATTTGATATTTTATTGAAGCAGATCCTTAAAAGTGTATATGAAAATGACACTGGATTGTTGTTCAGGAGGACCTCTGCCATGTCCATGGTTATATTCATGACATTTTCAATGGATGGTGTTATGAAGATCTCAAATTATGATTTTATGTCTTGGACATGGCTGACAAAGTATCTGGTGGGGCCTGGAACCATTTTGATAACATTAGCCGCACTAAGTCTACCCTGTTGTTCAAGTGGGGAGACAGACCATAATAACTTTCCATTTTTGGAAGGCAATATGTTTGCTGGTGGTTGAGAGAGGGTCAACACTGAGGGTCTCATTCTCATCAGAGGAGGATGCCTCATAATCAGGGTCCTCCTCAACATCATCCTCTGTCTCACTACATACATATTATATATATATATAACATATTTATATATACATTGTTATATATATATATATATATATATATATATATATATATATATATATATATATATATCAAATATATATCAATATATATATACAAACATACAAACATTATAGGTCTGAGCACATTTTCTCCCTCCAGAGGAACTTTAAAACTCCGTTTGAGGATCACTTTGTGCTAGACATGCTGTAGCTACTGGTAAGACCAAATCAAACCAGAGTGCTTATGTACATAGATCAAACGTTTTCATCATTTATAAAAAAAACAAAAACATAGGCAAATTAAAGGCAAACAGTCAAAGAGACAGAAATTGTTCGATATGGAGATTAGGAGAGGGATAGACCACCACTAGATATTACAAAGATCACACAATGGATGTGCAAGATTTGCAATAACTGAAAGTTACATAATTTGTGCATTAATCAGTGTGATAATGAATCTGAGGTTGAAGTGTGAGTTTAATGTAACAAGTGAATCATGAGTCTTCTCCACAGTGAGCTCAAAGGATTTCCAGGTAGATTGCCGTCTCTGCATCGGCCAGAGCAGTACTCTGTACCTCTCTTGTGCCTCTGACTCCGAAACCTGCTCGTCTGTCTATTCCTCCGTCCTCTCCTCCTCTTCTTCTTTCCCCACCTCTTCTGCCCATTGGACGGATCTGAAAAAAAGGACAGATGTTGCTAATCCAGAATTTTTTGAATTACAGATGTAGGATATTTAGCGATTTATGTTTATGCAATGTCCTCTGTGACAAGGATATAACCAACCTGCTTAGTATGGACAAAAAGAGGTGTGCAGTTCTGGTATACGAGTTGGTAGCTGCCGTTGGTGTAGATATGAGTCACTTCTGTGCAGTTAATGTAAAGCGGCATCTGGTCCTGATATATTCCCATTCCTTCAGGGTACACGGCTGGACCTCTACTCAGGCCATGTCTGAGAGGAGCACAACAAGTACATTAAACCTCACAAGCAAGTGTGACAAATACAAGTGGGCTGATTTCTTTTTTTTTTACCACATACTTTCCAGCTCTCTTTCGGCAGCAGTAAAAAAGAAGAGACAGAAGGAATATGACCAGGCAAATGGACACAGCAGGTATCACCAACCACAACAACGGTGCCATCTCTGTTTATGGACAAAAAGAGCAGCGATGGATCAGCATATGATGTGAAACTACAATACAATTTTCTCTCCACGCCATGGGTGAAATAACATAAATTATGGTATGCCTTTTCAGATATTGCCATTCAAGCTTGATGTAATGGATTTCCTTTTAAAAGCTTCTTTTTTTTTTAAACGTAACTAACTAAGCATTGCAATGTGAAGGAATATAAGATGGACTGCATCAACTGAAAAGCTGTACTCGAACAATAATAGAATAGATCAATAAAAGTACAACAACATACGGTTGTCTTTGCGGCACTCCTCAGCGTATTCTCTTCTACTTGAGTTTCCAAGCTGCAGGCATGCTGCACAGATGTTTCAGCACCATCCCCACTCCAGAGTGAGTAAACAAGAGGCAGTCTTTTTGTTCACATGGAAAAACTGGACTTTGAACACACCTTTTCCTCCCTGCAGCAACATCAGAGAGTCGTTTCCCAGTGCGTTGAACGCAAAACAGATCACAGTCTGAGGTCTGTCCATGCGGCCCCTCAGAGTGGCTGTTAGCGTGTCGGGCTCAGATGTTACTGACACGTTGTAGTCACAAGGCGGAACAGTCCCATTCACGCTCCAGGTGACTGCTGGTTTGGGGTTGGAGCCAACTGAACAGCGGCACAGCACCTCCAGATCCTCCACGACACAGGTGGAGAAGAGCCGGAGAATGGCTGGTTTATCTGTATGAGAGAAAGAAAAAATATGCCTAAAAGCACATCTAAAACTCACAAATTAACATGTTATATCGTGTTTTTTAGTCTGTACAGAATGGAAATTGTCAACAAAAAAAAAAGTGCTTATTTGGTTATATACCAGAGAATGTCTTGGCCTGGATCAGTAACCTTCTGGACACTCTGCTTGCAAGTTAAGCTGTCCTGTTTGTGGTAGCTTCATATTTACCGTACAGACACGCAAGCAGTATCGATTAAAAAGCTAATAACTGTATGTCCCAAAATGTCGAAGGTTGACCTTTGAAACCCCTCTCCATTTATGTTTCAACTACATTGTAGTTGAAAAGGGAACCACTAAAAGATCACCATAAAAAACTTTTATCATCAGCTGAAACTCTTAAACCTCTTATCTTCTCAGATTGTTGCAGTGAATTCTAAGTGTACTCCAGGGTGTGTGTGGCCAGTACACCGTGACATCAGTTTGGTGTGGTGACAGTTGCTCTGACCACACCCGACCAGTTAGAGGTGAAACAAACTAAAGACGTTCAACAACAAAGGACAGTGAAACATTTCAGCCTGGTGTTGTGCAGGTTAGGCGTGTTGTCAAAAAGACTAAATGTATGTGTGTAGGCCATTGGAGGTGGGCCAAAAGGAGGAAGGATTACATTGTATATTCAGCGCAGTAGGCCGAGAGTCTCCTCGACCAATCAGGTTCCGTGCTGTGCAGTGGACCCTCAAGTCCCGGGTCACGTTGAACACCCGGACCATGTGCGTGCGCTGGTGGAGGTGCACCGTGCGGCTGCGCTGAGTGTACGACCAGCGGTACTCAGTCACCGGGGGGTCAGCTTTACAGGAGCAGACCAACAAGGCTCCGCCCCCCTCCTGCACTATCAAGGACTGGACCTGAACCACTACATCTTTTGGTGAAACTACAGAGCATGAGAAAAGAAGAAGAAAAAAGTGTAAACTGAGCACAGGGAAACAGAAATATACACTTGTCAAAGCAATGCTTACACGTCACATGCAGATCCCTTGAAACTGCCACTGCTTTTGCTCCTGGGTAGCTGACTTCACATCTGAGCCTGGGTTTCACCTGGTGAGACACGGTGAAGGACAGAGGGGCCAGTAACATCGGCCTGTGGGGCTCTGGGTGGAGTGTGTGTACCTCCCCAGGCTTTGTGCTGTTCAGCTGGGCTCCTCTCTCCCAGCTCCATTGCAGGGCAGGAGGTCTGGAGGGGCAGTGATAGCTGACAGAGCAGTTCAGGCTGACCAGCTGTCCCTCTGTGGCCGACAACACGCCACTGATGACGGGAGCCTCAGGGGTGTCTGATAGTGAGGAAAATCTCCATCATTACTGTGTTTTTTTCTGTTGATGTGTATTTCATTAGAGACAAATAACAATATCTACAAAAGAACTGTGCAGAATCTCATACAAAGGCCATTGTTGTGGATTATTGGTCCCATATGTTCACATTTATGTAGATATAGGAACTGTGTAGTGACCCCGTTGCCTATCAACAAGTGGTCACTATGGTTGCTTCAGGTTTAGTTTTGACGCGTGCAATAAGTTGATGCCATGTCCAGTTTTTAGTTTGAAATGTTATTTATTTGTAATGGTGTCAACGGAAACCAAAATGTACACTCCTTGTCTCAACCCACTTGTATTTTCCCAAAATACTGAAAGAAATCAAACCGTGTTTGTCTAACACTGCATACTTCCGCAAGGTCAAAAGACTGTTCCTGCCAGTCTAGCAACACCTGGCCTTAGTTTTCCTCTTGATTATATTTGCCTCTCAATTGACAGCCGCCGCCCTACGCCCCCTAGTGGTGGGAAGTCCAACAAAACACGAGCAAACAAAAATGGCTCTTACAGGAACTATTAATCAATCAGCCCAAATGTGATTGTGTATTAAAAGTGATTTATTTGAGGTGGATGATTACACAATCCTTATTTTTATAGGACACAATCCTTAGGTTATTGTTTACTATTTTCATTCAAATATTAAAAAAGTACTTATTCCCTATAAAAAATGTTTATTTGTATTAATTTGTTCATTTATTTTTTGCCATATGAACCAAAGGGAAGAAATATCCACCGACACACTTCTGCACTCAATATGCAATACAACATTATTGACAAGAACATTTGGGGATTTTGTATGCAATTAGTCATGCGTCGGATATTCTTCAATGTGTATTTGCATGAAAATAGCATATTTACGCATTGCATTTATACGTTTTCCAAATTCTAAAGCCTGGGTAGACATACATTATGTGGTTGTTAGATATCCAAAAGAACAACTGCTTTTATTGGAAGCACAGTGACTCCCCCACTCACCCAAAACATCCAGATTGAAGCTCCTTGGCCTCCCCCAGAGTAAGTCATCGCCTCTCTTCAGAGCGATCTCAAACACTCGTGAGTCATCCTGGCTGATCCTCTCCATCTTCACTGAGCAGTCTCCCTCTGGGGTTCGCCCAAAGAGTGACGTCCGGCCCAGGAAATCCCAGCTCACTTGACCTCTGTCTTCGCTGTTAAAAGCGGTGCTGCGGAGAGGGAAGAAGCGGCCACCACCTATGAACCTCACCCGGACCTCCACCTTCTCCTTCCTCCCCCTGAGGGGAGCCAGAGGTGTGAAAGAGCAGGGAATCACCACACAGGAGCCCACCAGCGCTTGGACATGGTCAGGGACTGAGGGAACAGGAGAGACAGTCTGCACCCTCCTCCACAGACTTGCTGCTGTGATAGAGAGCAAACGATAATGATCAACACACAGGATCTAAAGACAGTAGGTTTGTTATCAAGCCATCCAGCCGTATCATTGTGCCTCATGATCGTTCATGCCTTATGTGCTTGATGTCTTTTTTAGTTGTAACTTGACCAAGACAACTTCTAGTGTGCCTGGCCGATTAAAACATGTGTGTTTGAAGCTACAAAGCTTCAGGTCTAACTGAATTATTCCCTTGATATCTTCGAGAAAGGTTATCACAAAGAATACATTTGAGCTAACATGAGGTTATGTTGTAATTTCCTGCACTGTCTGCAAATGCATAATATGACCCAGAACAATTTCGCAACACATTTATACTTAGAAAAGGGAAGAGGGTAACTGCACTTCTGGCTCTGGAGTATCTACTAGGTAGTAATTACTTTAAAATCTAAATGTTCTTTATTGATTTCAGGAAACATTTGCATATGTGTTATCCCATTGTCCTCAACTTCGGAGAGCTAATTTATAAAAAAATTAATAAAACATTTGAAAAAATGAACCCAACAGAAAGTCTCCTCATCTGTGAATATAATTCACTACAGTATATTCTGCAGGAGACATTCAATGACACAATTTATCCATCTCCTACATTAATAATTATGGTAATAACAGAGTTAACGGGGTATCATTTATTGAGGTTAACGTGACAAAATAATTAATAACTTTTTTACAGAAATCGGAAGATTATCCATTAAAAAAAAGAAAAAAGGATGAATGAATAAATTACTCACCAAACATAAGAGGACACACTAGAAAGAAAGTGTCCAGATGCATGACTGCAACCCTGCTCTGCCAGCACAGACAGAGGACAGGATGAACGAGGGAGCAAAGAGGAGGAAGTTGGGAGTGTTTTATTGTGCTGCTGGTACGATGACACTTTGATGCCTCCACTCACCTCTTAAACTCTGCCGAAATCATCAATATCTTCTATGCTATCCATATGCTGTCCATCCATTAGACAGAATCTGATTCAGAAACGGCTTTATTGGCAAATACGTTACACACACAAGGAATTTGGCTCGCCGATTGGTACGTGACAATAAACAATAGTGCAATAGTAAAAGATATCATTTAAAAACAGAAAAAAATGCCCTTATGATTATAATGTATGAATTAATTTATAAATTATGGCTTTTAAAATCTACAATAGTAGCTTTCCAACAGGATTCAGATGCTCATGCAAGTGGTGGAAGTAGGAACTGTTTGGAAAGAAGAATATAAGAAGTATATGACATCACATGAGTCACTTGCATGCTGCTGGCCATTTCCTCAAAGTCTCCAACAACTACATGTATTCATTTCTGATCCCCTCGGTCTACGCCGACCGTCCTGACCAAAGCTCTTCCAGTGCCATAAAAGTGATAGTGACAAAAGTTCCATTGAAAGTTGAATACAACTGATTAATGATTCACTTTTCTGTCTGACAGATTTATAGCTCTTAAGGCGACAATAAATATCCTTCAATGTAAATAGGTCACTGCAGTCATGTAAGAGGATGGAGGCAAAGGTGAAACTGTTCGTACTTCAGCAAGAGACTGTTTAGTCTGTTCATATAAAAAAATTAAAAAAATGTTTAGCAAGTGTTATTTTTCACAGTATGTCATGGAATTTGCAGTTTGATAATTCTCTTCACCTCGTGTGCTATACTTCAAAGTCACTTGAGGGGATTGGCGCATTTCTACAAGATCAAACAAAAGTGAATCAGAGGCCCGGGAAAAAGACTTGATCACTTTGAACTATGGACTCTTTGAAAAGGTGGACTCCGCACTCCGCCTCCCTGCACCTTAAGACGGAGCACAAAAGCTCTCCTGCTAACACCCGCGACTGCGATGGCAAAACTACACAAGAGGGAAAGTGACACCGCACATAACAACAAATTCATTATTTAAGGTAAGCTAATAATACCATACTGAGCTGTACTTTTCATGGTTAGCATAGAGTGTAAGTCATTAGCTTGACATCTTGTCGTGTATTTGTTTTCTTCCTCCCAACAGTATTTGCTTAAGTCATGAACTCAGCTCAGCAATTGGTCCGGTCCCAGAGGGACTTGCTGCTGAAGTGGACTCTTGACCACCCAGCACCCTTACTGCGCTGGCTGCATGATGCCGAGGTGCTGTCCTCGGCCCACTACCTGTCTTTGCTGGAGAGGTCACCTTCCAATGGCGTGGCCCAGGCTCTCGAGATGGTGTGTGCCACCGAGGAGGGCAGCCAGAGGTTTCTGCAGGTGCTGAGGGAGGTGCAGGATTATTACGGCAGAGATCTGCAGGTCTGGGTGGAGAGACACTGCAGGGACGAGCATGTCAGTAAGCCATTGCCTGAGCCTGTGAGAGCGGAAGGTGAGGAGGCTTTAATATTCTGGTGGTGACTGTGAGAAGAAAATGTGCATTTGAAGTGAAAATGACAGACTGGGACAACAAGTTTTTACTGCATGTGTTCCAGAGGTGTGAGAAGATTATTAACAGGGTACAATAAACCGTGATGTCTTGCCAAGTTCTTTTATTTTGGACTTTGGCAATGAAGGAGTATACATGTTAAAGATTTCTTGGAATGGCAAAGTCTGTCTGTCAGTCAGTCCCCCACTCTGGTCCAGACTGAAATATCTCAACAACTGTGGATGGATAAACATACGCAGTGCCCAGAGGATGAATCCTTTTGACTTTGTATTCTGACTTTTGTAATATCATTAATATCAAATGCATTATTTTATGGATCCTGTGATATCCACAGAGAAGAAGCCTAAAGGCCCCATTGCTAAACTGTTCAAAGGAAAGAGCAGAGGATTCACCCTGACTACTGAGGTTAAAGGTATGGATTTATTATCTCATCACAAACTAGATATTAGAATATTATTTATATAATTTCTGATGTATTTTCTTTCTTGTGGTAAAAAAATTATACTTGACTTGACATGTTTAAAAATACATCCAAGTTAAATGATCTTCATTGTGCAGCTAAAGAGGAACTGAAACCCAGCAGGAGTGTAAAGCTGGCCAACATCCGAGGTGCGTCATCATCTTCGGAGAACTGAAGGAGACGAGTACAAATATTTATCATACAGAAAAACAGTTTGAGTAATTGAAGTGTGGTGACAATGTATTTCCTCTTCCTGTCCTTCACTCCAGTTCCTATTTCTGCCCATAAAACAACCCTTCTGAAACGCACAGAGCAGTTGAAGTGCTACTCAGAGGGCGAGGGCGTGGCTTCAAACTCAGCTTCTCACATCGAGATCCGCTACACTGACCTTTTTGTGACGGAAGATGACGACTTAGTTGACAGCAGCCAACATGAGTACTTTGACCTGGCGAGCAGACGTGCTCGCATCTATGTCCACCAGGCTTGCCAGCGTATCCGGCCGTGCCATCTGCTGGGACCCCAAGCAACAACGGGGCGGCCCCCCAAGCGGGTTAAAGTGAAGGGTATTGCTGGTATTGGAAAGAGCGTGGCAGTACAGAGACTCGTCTACGAGTGGGCGATTGGGAAGACCATGCGTGAATTCACTTGTATTTTTGACCTGCGCTTCAGAGAGCTCAATCTGATTGAAGCACCACTGAGCTTATTGGAGCTGCTCGGAGAACGTTTCCGGTACCTGAAGGCGGCTCTGCCGGATCTTTTCACGTCACCAAGCTCTCTGCTCTTCATCTTAGATGGATTAGACGAGTTCAAATTCCCCTTGGACTGGAGCGGTCCTGACAAAAACATTGATGTCCGTTCTCAGGTGCCAGTGTCAGAGCTGATGTTGGCTTTAATCAAGGGAAGCCTTCTCCCAGAGGCATCGGTCATTCTCACGACAAGACCGTCCACTCAAGCTCCCAAGCGTTTCTTCCAGAGATGTTGTGTGGTGCTGGGCTTTGAGGAGGACCAGGTGAAGGAATACACCACGAAGTTCTACAAAGACAGGGAAGTTGCTGAAAAAGTCTACAATTACATCTTGAACAATGACAACCTTTTTGTGCTGTCCTTCATCCCTCTTTATTGCTACATCATCTGTACCGCCATGGCTGAGTTCTTCTCTCAAGGATATCCAGATGTCGGTGACTCAAATTCTCTGGAGCTAAACCCGCCCAGAACAATCAGCGAGGTTTATTTCTGCTACCTGTTCACGGCAGTCAAGCACCATGCGCAAAGGGGAAGTGCAGAGAGAGGCACCCCGAGATCTGAGGTTCTCTCACTGGCAAAGCAGCAACTGACAAACCTGGGGAAACTGGCTTATGAAAATCTTCTCCAGAAAAAGATCATGTTCAGTAGAGCAGATTTGGAGAGCTTTGGTGTTACACCTGCTGATCTTCAGACCACCTTTCTCTGTCACATCCTCCAGCCTCTCAGAGAAGAGACCGTGGAGATGTTTTCTTTCTTCCACTTGACCGTTCAAGAACATCTGGCTGCGCTCTACTGCGCAATCAATCTCTTCAGCCAGGAGGACATCATCCAAGCTCTGGACTTCTGGTGCTTTGGGATACCTCCACCATCCTCCACAGCTGCACCCCTGCAAAACACAGATAGCACGGACAAGCTGGAGAGCCTCCAGATGTTCACGCGCTTCTTCATGGGAATGCTCCGTGCTCGACTGGCAGGTCAGTTGGATGGCCTTGTGATGTGCCCCATGGAGCGAGCGGGTGGTGTCCCCGGCCGGCTAGGTTTGTGGTTCCAAGACCAGTTTAAGGGTAGGAAGCTCAAGAACCGGGCAGCCCTGAATCTCCTCCACTGCCTGATGGAGTTCCACACGAAGGAAGCCACCAGCATGGCAGCACCAGAGATCAAGAGTCTCAACCTGTTTAAGATGAAGCTGAGTGTCGTGGACTGTGCAGCTATGCACTACGTGCTGCAGTTCTCGCCTCACACGCTGCAGGAGCTCAACTTAGGCTACTCCAACATCGGAAACAGAGGACTAAACAGACTGGGGCCAATCCTACACCGATGTGAATCCCTCTAGTGAGTAACTGACTTGACTGTTATCAACCTGTCAAATAGAGGAGAAATACAAATTGAATTTGAAAAGTCTGGGTTTAAATTGTCTGGCTGGCCGATGCCTTTCGGTGTGGAGTTTTTTATCGCTTGTCAGTCTGTGTTGACCTCATGTTTTTCTATTCTCTTTCAGTCTGAGATACAACTGCCTGGATAAGCAAGCAGCTATTTTAGAATCAACGCTTCTCAAATCAAATGAGTGCCAAGTTAAGAAGCTCTTGTAAGTCATTACTATCATAACTTTGACAAAAAAGCATAATTTGAGAACTTTTAAATAATTCTGATTACAGCCGAATGCTATTTAGTAGATATTTTCTAGTCATAGAAAGAATGACAACAAGGGACAACAAGGCCTACAATTATTTATTAATGGTAAAACAAAGTTGTAACTGATGAAGAGATGAAATTCAAGACCTTTAAATACATGTGACGGTCTTGGTTTGAAGGGACTGAATTCAATGCTTGTCAAGAACTGTCCGGACCTGCAGATACACTGATCCTTCTGGCTCCACGCCCTTGCTACGAGCCATTAGACACAATACTACATATATATTTAACTGCAACTGTGTGTACAGCATGTGTGGCAACAACCTGGGTCCGGAGGGGGTTTTGAAGCTGTGGAACGCGCTGGAGCACAACACCACTGTGGAGGAACTCTATCTGGACATCACCGGCATCACAGAGCGAGGAACAGAAAACATTGTCGCCTGCCTCAGCAAAAACATCTCTCTGAAGACACTGACGTAAGACTAACATGCATCAACTTCTGCTCATTGTTCTCGATGTAATAGTGTGTGAAGACACTGCCATCTAGTGTGAGTTAATGCCTTAAAAAGGAGCTTTCACCTATTTTTTCCTTCATCAGCATTGTTGGGAATGACATCGGTGAGGTGGGGAGGAGTAGGCTGAGGGAGCTGAAGCAATGTCGGCCAGGACTCCGAATTATTGCAAACTTTGTGGATGACCTCGGATTACTTCAGGCGTACCTGGACTGGGTGGAGGAGATCCGGGCAGACAGAGACCAGATGGACTCTGTGAAGAATGCCGATGCCCTGCAGTCGGTGCTGAAGGGGCTCCAGGTGGCAGGAGAACAGGTGGAGGAAGGACAGAACGCAGAGAAGGCCAAGGAGCTCCGGGCAAATATTGTAGAGTTGCTGAAGTCCTCCAAGAATCTAATTGGAGAAAGACAAGTTATGTAGTAAATTGTGTGTATAGGTGTTGGGGGCAGATGCTTTCCTATATCATCCACTACGAGTCAACTCACAATCGAACTTCAATCTGTAAAAGTGGAATTCATATTATTCCGAGTGGTCTGTTTGGAGTCCTGAAGACCTTTTAACAACTCAAACATATACTGGACATTCTTTTATCTGCGTCGTTCTTCATGACTATTATGATAATTGCTTAAAAACACGATTTTGAACTAATGACCTGCTTCAGATGTCAGCTACACTGTTTGTGGTCTGAGAGACACAGTTCATACTTTACCACAACATGATTCTTCTCCTCATTCACTGTATGTTTATTGCGTTAAAAAGGCGTGGCAATAATTTGGGGGACGCTCAGGACTGAAGATAATGACGTGTACAGAATATGACTTCCCAGATCCTATAGTCCAGTGGTCACCAACCTTTAAGCCCAAGATCCCTGACCTCTGCCTTGGTGAAGAGCTACCTGTTGAGGCGTTGAGAGAAAAGCTCTGTCCAGACTTTACAACTTGAGGCTTTTTATTTGGCCTACTTGTAATTGAATTAAATCAAACACTTTGGTCCAGCTTTCAAATTGATGTGACCAAGAACACACTAAATTACTTAATTTCGGTGCATCATAAAAAGTTAATTGTTTGTTAACCGCACACAATATGAAGAAGAAAAAACACATTTGCAATGAGCAGACTGGATGAACTACCAATATGAACTGTTGTATTTATCAACTGAAGCTACAACACAACACTGACAACATTCTCACTCAGTGCAACTAATGTAAGTTCAGTTCAGCTCTGTGTCCCATCACAATGCCATCAGAAGTCATGTGCAAAAATGAACTAATATTTGGCAAACAAATAGCTTATTATGGCTGCAATTAACCTGTTTCGCACTGAATATCTTTTCAAGATAATAAAAATAAAGTGCAACCTGTGAAAAACAAGTTCAAATATTTGGAAATAAAGAGTTTTACTGAGTTTTACACTGAATCTAAAAACAACAATATCGTGCAACCAGTGCAAAACAAAATTAGTACAGATATCTGTGAGCCATCATGTTTTATCAGTATTAGTGGCTGCAATGAGCCAACTTTCCACTACAAATATTTTTAAAACGGGGTTCGAGGATTGATACGGCCACTCAATTCATGCTCAATGTTGAGCTTTTGTTGGGCAACAGCAGAAAAACCGATCTCACGGAGGTCGGACCTGGCGAGTCGCCAAGAATCTTGGCCGTCGCGCATGCGCAGGCGTAACTTGTTAACGCCGTAACGTAAACATTTACTCGAAGCAGGCCCGTAGAGATCACCCCCGCAGCCCCCGCACTGCGGGGGGGGGGGGGGGGGCCTCGCAGTGACAGGGGGCCTCGCATGGCAATTTTTTTTTTAAATCCAACACTAGCCAGCGCACTCGGCCGTATTGCGGCTAAGTGACGGCTGACTCGGCTGTGTTCCGGCTCGATGCGGCCAAATGTGAGCCACCTTTGGCACATTTCACTGTTGCCATGTCTGGCCCAGGTGTAGCTGTTACGGACATGGGCAGATTCTGTCTTAGACATGGCAACCGGTTTATCGGCTGCCGAATCTGGGCCGAATAATGTAATAAATAAATAATATTACATTACATAATAACATTAAGATATCCCTCAAAGTTGTCTCTCTCATATAAAGCTACACAATAAAAAAAAGTATTTTAAACTGGCTTTATAAGTTTTAAATAATAGTTGTAAAGGCAATCGTAACAGGCAACCACTAGGTCTACGCGGACTGGTGTTATTGTTGGGCCGCGGTGTATTCTGGGAGAACTACGAGGAAATTTCTCTTGAGGAAAAATGAAACGCACATTTAAAAGTGGTGCCCAAAAGCGGCATTCAAAACAGAACATTTCTGAATTAAATGCCAAACTTCCCAAACTGATAAGTCTTTTTCGACCAGCTGGTGAAGAAGAAACTCATCTGCCAGAAGAGACAGGTATTGTACTGTTTGCTATAGCTAACATTAGCACGTAGCTAACGTTATACTTTGACAGCTGTACTGCTCTGTCTATGTGTTGTGCTTGAAAATACATTAACCTTATTAAACCTATGCTCTCACTATACCCCCTGCGCCCATTATCGGACACGTTTCCTTAATTATCTCCACAACCACATCGTTGTTTAACTTCATTTCACGTTGTCCAACACTGCAACCCTTTTGAGAAGACAACGGCTCTGTACAAAATAATAAAAGTAACCGTTAAGTAAGAAAGGTCATTTTCCAAGCTAAAACTGATCAAAACATATCTCAGAAGCTCCATGTCACAAGAGAGGCTGTCAAGTGTGGCCATCCTTAGCATAGAGAATAAACGTCAGTTTAGATGTAAAGAGCGTGGTTAAAGACTTTGCACACAGATTTCCTAAAATCATATGTATTCAAATTCAAACCTGTAGAAAGTAGCCTACCGGTGTATCGACTATATGTAGGCATATTTGTTATGTTGTTGTAACATATGTTCTGTTTGAGCTGTTTGATAGGCCCTAGCATATGTTTTTTTCTGTTGGAATACATGTGTTCTCTGTTTGAGCTGTTTTTTCTGATTCAATAAATTTCCGTCAAAAAAAAAGCTTGGGTCCTGTTCGTTTATCTTTGGATAATGACCGCCGGACAATACATTATCCCTTACATATCGGGGGGAGGGGGGGAGGGGAGGCCCTCTCAGGGTTATTCTGCAGGGGGGCCTCATGTGTTTCAGTTACGGCACTGACTCGAAGGTACAGGGACTTCAACATGTATTTATTAATGACTTAGTTTTATGTCCGTGTGCTTTGAACGTGTGTAATATGTGAAGTTCTCAATAAAGGTCTTTCTGCATGTCGCCCTGCGCCCCACCTGTAGCACCACGGCTACTACGTTCCCCTCATTGGGGAGCGCAGCTGAGAACACTTCCGCTGTGGAAGAACACATTTACAGGCGTTCATGAATCAGGCGATCAGAGATCTTTTCTGACGTTGATCTTCCGAAGTCCGTAAGAAAACATTTCAGAAGACACTTCAGAAAATGTTTGAGAATGAGGAACAATGTGTTTCTAAATTTATTTTTATTTTATTTTGGAGAGCGACAGGCAACGTCTCCAAGATCGACCGGTCGACATTTTGACCTTATCATATCAGTTAAAAACTATGTCACTCTTCTGTTGAACATGTGCTGCAAACATCGACCACTTAAACTTCTTCATTTTGAAAATACTAACTAACTTTTTGAAAAGGCAACATCACTCCTAGGAAACTTGACATTTCTCATCCATCTGTAAAACAGCCCTGGTGAAAACTTCAGTCATTATAACTTCCAAAAGAAACATGAATAAGTCAACATCTTCTTTGTTTAAAATAGAAGATTGATTTTTGATGGATGTATGTTTACTCGGCTTTAAATCAACCATCATTTGCACATTTTGAAAGGAGAACAAAGGAAATGTACAGATGGTCATTGAGAAATTATTCTTTATTTCTTATTACAAATTATGTTTGTTTTTTCATTGTTTAAAACTGTTCTACAGTTATTAGTTAATTAGAAATGATTTTAAATCAAAAGAGTAGATCAAATTCTTGTCACTGTATGTTTTAGCATATCACTTCCTTTTTCTTTTTGTTGATAATCATGTATCTCCTTACCATGTTGTGAAATGTATGATAAAAACAAGATATTTCTTTCATCGTTACAGTACAGAAACATCCTAACCAATAGTGTTTGAATGAATATTACCATGATCAGATCTTTTATAAAAAACAGTCTGTCAAATCTGCAATATGTATTTTCTAAATGACTACTTATTAATGTAATTGTTCTATTATATTTGATATTACTTATTTTCACATTTGAAGTCACATTGGACATCGGCCTTCAAATAAATCCTGCTCGAAACAAAGACGGCTGGAGGTCTGAATTTCCTTCTGATTGCCATTCTGCTGCAACATGAGATGGGATTCATTTATAAATTGCCAAATTATCCAAAAAAATACACTGCACCACAACCCCGAACAACTTGCACATTTCTCACAACAATATATACAGTATATATATATATATATATATATATATATATATATATATATATATATATATTTATTTTTTTTCCAGAGTAGAATGCAACAATCCCTTGAAATATATACCGCATATCATATATGTCATCCAAAGGTTTAAGGGTCTGTTCTCTTACGCTTCACTCGTTTCCTTTGGGGGAACTGCTTTGGTCTTGTTTATAGGATAATTGCAATTTGCAAATAGTATACAAAAAGGAGATAAATTATTATTTATGTTAAAATGTAGAAAATAATTTCGTCAGCTGTTGTTTTCAAAATTGTATTAATGTCATATGGTCTCAAAACCTCTCAAATCATGTTTAGGCATCATAATGTTGATACTAATTAGTATTGGCTTCAAAGCAATCCAACAGCTGGGTAAAAGTGCAGCTCTTCTAAAGGCAAACAGACTTTCCTTGAGAAACCATCTCTCAAACACGATGCCGACACCAAAATGTGTTTCTATATTCCTGAGCTCTCTTCATTTTGATGTGGGTGCGTACATTTGGACATTTGTTCACAGAAGGTAAAACAACCAAAATCTTTTTGGGACTTTGGGGGCTCCTTAAAAAAAAAGAACACAAGGAAAAATGTTTCTTCACAATACACATAATAGTTAAAAATCCTTAAAAACACAAGATGTAACTTTATTTCAACACAAATACAGAAACCTGTAACAGATAATGTTACACCGATCAATAATACATTTTGATTTTGCAAACTTTTACCAAAAGACCCCAGAGTGTGCGTCCGTCCCTCTGGTCCAGGACCACAAGGCAGTGATGAGACTCTGACCTGCAGTAGTCCTGCTAACCCTCCAGTAGATAACTACACCTGTACAGAAGAGCTGACGGAGGACAGGAGACTTTTATTGGGACTGGACATGTTTTAAACATTAAAGATGTCAGCGGCTCTTTTTTCTGCAAGGCTGAACATTTTCTTGGAGCTGGACGTTCCAGCATTATTCACATAGATGTTCAACAATCATGTCAAATTAACATACACATTCGATGATTAGAATTAATAATGAAGAATGTAAGATTTTTCACTTATTGTTTTATGTTAATTATCACAGGGAAGTGAATTGAGTACATGTCATTGCCTTCTCAATCCAGATGTATTGTTCATTCGGTAGATTTTAAACAACGACTAACACGTCTAATTGGTGGGATTTCAGTATATAGTTTAAAGATATATTTTTTTTAAAACACTGTGTAAATCACTTTGACAAAAAGGCTCATGAGGGACACATGTGGGACTGTCTAGAATAATATCTGATAAATAAGTAAGTTTCATTGTCGCACCCACTAGTGATTTCCTCTTTTTCAAGTCATGAACGCTATTTGTAAAAGCAGCTTCTCTACACCTTTCTACACCACTTCTCTACACCTTTTCCATCTATCGGCTCGTAGGTCATGAAGAAAAGGTCAGTTATAACTTATATGACACATCAAATCAAAACTAATTTAGTAAAATACAAAATACGTAAACATTAAGTCACAAGACTTTAGATTAATGAACAAAAAAGAAAGAAAAAGAACATTGAAAGGTGGAAAAACTTCCATTAAAATGTTGAAACTTTTAAGCCGTCATTTGATTGTGGTTTTGGACATTGTTACTGTTGAGTATATTTGAAATATTTAAACAGTATCTCTGTAAATACATTTAAAGACATAAATAAAAGACACTGTAGGATTGTCTGTTTAGCTTTTAGCAATTACCTTCCTGTTTCTCCATGTTATCATTGTTTCATCTTCCATGACTTGATAAACTAAATATTAGTGTGAGACAAACAACTATTAGTTTTTCTAAACTAGTATTTCTTAAATTAGTAATGTTTATGATAATTGTTCTATTTTTTTTTCAGTGGCTCAGAATCAGATCCAGGCTTCTTTTAAACCTTCACATTGAAGAAAATGAAAAAGAGAAATATAGGCTCAGCAAAACAATTCTCCATCAGCAACATCTGCAACTATTGCATTTAATAATGTCCTCATTAATACAACACTCTAAAAGGCTTTAATAATCTATAAATAGCTCATTAAGAATTAAAAATGCACTAAACATGTGAATTGTTTCGTGTGTGATCTCCAGAGTTTCTGCCTCTCCTCACACACAAAGATGGATGCAGCTCTGACTCTCCTTCTCATTGGTTCTCTGCTGCAAGGTGAGCTGAAGTTCAGTCATATTTGGATCACTGAGTATTACAAATTAACTACACAAAGTTAGTTAGGTTTTCACACCACAGTACAACAGTATCTATAGTACATGCTGAAGCAAATGAAGAATGCAGTGAGTTAGTTACCAGTTAAAATTCATAATGACTGTAAAGTATTATTCACCTATTTTTATTCAAAATGTGTTTCAGGCTCCTTGTGTGGAAAGTTTAAGGCATTTATGCTGCAGACTATAGAGGTTCTTACTGGATCCTGTGTGACCATCCCCTGCTCCTTTGATGTGCGAGCTCACTATGAATCAAATTTGGATAACACATTGATCAGAAGATGGTTTTTGACAGCCATTATCCACATCTACATCTACACCCAGGACATGGTCTAACCTCACATCCAGTACATGGTCTAACCTCACATCCAGGACATGGTCTAACCTCACACCCAGGACATGGTCTAACCTCACACCCAGGACATGGTCTAACCTCACACCCAGGACATGGTCTAACCTCACATCCAGGTCATGGTCTAACCTCACATCAAGGACATGGTCTAACCTCACACCCAGGACATGGTCTAACCTCACATCCAGGACATGGTCTAAACTCACACCCAGGACATGGTCTAACCTCACACCCAGGACATGGTCTAACCTCACACCCAGGACATGGTCTAACCTCACACCCAGGACATGGTCTAACCATACACCCAGGACATGGTCTAACCTCACATCCAGGACATGGTCTAACCTCACATCCAGGACATGGTCTAACCTCACACCCAGGACATGGTCTAACCTCACATCCAGGACATGGTCTAACCTCACACCCAGGACATGGTCTAACCTCACACCCAGGACATGGTCTAACCTCACACCCAGGACATGGTCTAACCTCACACCCAGGACATGGTCTAACCTCACACCCAGGACATGGTCTAACCTCACACCCAGGACATGGTCAAACCGTACACCCAGGACATGGTCTAACCTCACATCCAGGACATGGTCTAACCTCACACCCAGGACATGGTCAAACCGTACACCCAGGACATGGTCAAACCGTACACCCCAGCTCGTTCACTTCGCTCGGCTTCTGCCAATCTGCTTGTAGCTCCTTCACTTCGAGCTAATCACTCAACAAAGTCACGACTGTTTGCTGTGCCGGCTCCTCATTGGTGGAACGAGCTCCCCATTGACATCAGGACAGTAGAAAGTCTCTACAAACTAAAAACACATCTTTTTCGACTATACCTTGAATAGGGAAGGTAGAGCCGTAGTAGCACTTTAGTAGAACTTAAATGTCTCTTACTGATAGCACTTTGTAGTTTAACACTTTAGTAGCACTTAAATGTCTCTTACTGATAGCACTTTGTAGTTTAACACTTTAGTAGCACTTAAATGGCTCTTACTGATAGTACTCTGTAGTTTAACTTTATTGAAGAAATTGTACTTGCTTGATTCTTGTTGTTCTGAGTTTGGACTCATGGTTTAATGCACTTATTGTAAGTCGCTTTGGATAAAAGCGTCAGCTAAATGACATGTAATGTAAATGTAATGATCCACAAACAACTACAAATAATGAAGAACTGAGAGGAGACTTGACAAAAAAAGACTGCACCACCACCCTGAACAACATGCAACCTGCTAACAGCAATACATATATCTTCAGAGTGGAATGTGACAATAGACTGAAATATTATTTTGGTGAACAAATCTCTAATTCAGTCACAGGTATTAAAGTCTGTTTACTTACATTCACTCATTCATTTCCCTTGTAGAACTGCTCTGATCTTGTGTTGCATTCACTGCATTTGGAAAATGTAGAAATTATGGTTTAGTGACTGGTTCAAATGTACATTCTCACCAGCTGCTCCTCCCAGACCGACTCTGACTCCGTCAGCAGTGAAGGTGGAGGAGGGAACCTCAGTGAGTTTGACGTGCTCTGCTCCAGCTCCCTGTCCGTCTCATCCTCCAACTCTGACATGGACTAACGATCTGGGTCCCAGTGTGGAGACACTGCAGGAGAATCAGGACCAAACTAAAGTCATGACCTCTGTTGTGACCTTCAATGTCTCTCACAAGCATCATGGAAAGACCATCTCCTAACAAACAAGATGGAAGCACAGACTCAGCTGTTAGCACAACAGCTAATATTTCATGTGAGTTAATTTATCCTCATTCATTGTAATTAAATATATTTTAATTGAAATGATGTCATTGCTTATAGCTTTTTTGACTATTGAGTCAACTGATCCATTATTCATGTCAAATTTCTCACTTTGGGAAACAGCAACCACCATTTAAATGTGCTCCAGAATCTCTCTCTCTCTCTCTCTCTCTCTCTCTCTCTCTCTCTCTCTCTCTTTATCTCTCTAAAAAGCAAAAAGAGTACATTTGTTCAATTAAATACTTTTTACAAAAAGGTGTCAGTACTAACTTTAAAAGAAAAATAATGACATAATCTGCCTTTGTTTAATTGAAATACCAGATTATATTTCATCTATAATTAATATACATACAAATTCTTTATCTTACATTTTTCAGATTCACCCAAAAGCACCAGTGTGAGTCCGTCCTTCTGGTCCAGTTCCAGAGGGCAGTAATGTGACTCTTGTAATGATAAAATAACCTTGACCGTTAGCCTGGAATGTCCTCATTATTTTCGTAGAAAATATATGACCTGTCTGCTTTGATTGTGATATGAAAACAGTTCAAACTTTGATCTTATTCTTTACTGTGGAAAGTCCTCATTATTTTCTTAGAAAATAATAGCCTGTCTGTGGATCCGTCCGAGACTGTGTAAACACAGATAATAACTCACCTTTTGATTTGAGCACTTAACAACGAAAGACTGTGTGAGTCCTTTCCACTGTCTCTGAGATACGTGGCTGTGTAAACTTCTCTCTGCTTGCAAGCCAGAAAATAAAGAACACTCTTTGTATCAACAGTCTTTTATTACATATTGTGAACGTATTAATCAAGACTTAGACTTAAACCAACTCTTCTGCTTTGATCCTGGTTTGATTTCTATAACACTCTGACCTGCAGTAGTCCTGCTAACCCTCCAGTAGATAACTACACCTGGTACAGAAGAGCTGACGGAGGACAGGAGACTTTTATTGGGACTGGAGCTGTTTTAAACATTAAAGCATCAAAAGACTACATTCCTTTGTTCTGTAAGGCTGAAAATAATATTGGAGTTGGACAATCCAACCGTAGTCATATTTTGTAAACTTGCTGCCGTGGTTTAAAACATGCACTTTACAACAGTGGTGTGAAGCGTCTGCCAGATTTGAGAAGCCGGAGACGAGAGCCGTTCAGGCTGACTGCGTTAAATGAGCTCAGCAAGTTTCCTGTTACTGAATAGAATGGAGGGGGTTAGGGGTCTGATAAAAAGGCACAGTAACTCATCAGTGGGCCATTGCAGACACATTCACACAGCAGCTCATCTGGCAATGTAAGTTTCGGTATCCCTCAAAGAAAAAGATGAATTCTCAAAATAAAGAAAGAAAATTGTACCTGATTAGCTGACAGGTGCTTCAGGGCTTTAAGAGTCAACAAATTACTAAATGTTTTGCAGTTACGTATTATGACGGTATTTGAACATACTTGAATTATACACCGCAAAATTATTATAATCTTATTTGAGTGACATTTGTTCCAATGTTTCTGAAATCAAGGTCAAAAGACTTTTTGGGTAAGTAAATATATTTATTTAACATTGACAATGCTTTTTGCTATTGAAATTCCTCATCTGGTGTTGTCTGTTCTGTGATCATGAAAAGACATTTCCTAACTCACTTTATTGAATCTCAGTGACCTGCAAACACATGAGGTATTGCAATGATCTGCAAGATGTCTGAGAGAAATCTAAATATGCTGATTTCTCTTATTTCAAGTCAGTAATGTGTTTCACCAGATACATTGAGCAATTGCTGATGTAACTAAACCCACAACTGCACCAAATGTGATAATTTTGTTGGTGCCAGTTAATATCTCTCAATCAATGTGTTGTGTTTCTTGGTGGTAGGGCTATCATATGATTTACATTTAGGTGACTGGGACTTGTACTTTCATTCATTCATTCAAGTTTATTTGTTCGAGAGGGACAATGCACATTGATGAACACTTTAAATTAAAATGTAAATGCACCCTAATTACAGCTGCAAGGCTGATTTCCATTGTCTGTCCCCCTGCCAGAATGTACAGGCTGAGTGTCCTAGAGGAAAAGGTCATGCCAAAGTGCAGTAGTAACAAACTACAATCAATTATAGTCTATAACTGCTAATACACAACAGTTCGGTAATAAAAAGTTAACAATGGATAAAAAAGAATTGCATATATATATATATATATATATATATATATATATATATATATATCAAAATATATATAATATAATAATTCTTGCATTCCTGTCCAACTTGATCTTTTCAATGAGGACACACAGGGCCGTCTCAGTCGAGTGGTGGGCACGAAAACCAAACTGCATAGGATACAACAGGGGATGGTCTTTGTTGAGATGCTCTACAAGAAGTTGGGCAAACCATTTCTCTGCTATTTTTGATATTATCGGTAAGATGCAAGTTGGTCTGTAGTTTGACAAGTCAGATTTTTTCCCAGACTTGAAGATTGGAGATACCACCGCCACCTTCCAGGCTGAGGGGACCACTACATGTTTGAGGGATAGGTTAACCAGATGATTTACGGGTTGGACCAAGGAGTCCTTATGTTCTTTATAAAAGTTAGCTTTGGAGATTCTCATACCACTAATGAGCTTGGCTACCTCTGAGTCAGTTATTTCAGTGATCTTAAAAACAGGTTGGATAGAGTTGACCGGGCTCTCACTGCATTCAGGAGAGGAGAAGAGCTTGGCTATCTCACCCACTGACTCCAAAAAAAGTGGTTTAGACTAGTAGCCAGAGTGATGTGATCCCTCACTAGAGAGTAATTTATAGAGAGCTCTAGTTCCTTGTCCTGTTTGCATTTACGGCCAACCAATTTGTTAATTTTTGGGGAGTTTTTCCTGATCCGATGTGAGGTCAAAGGTCAGGGATGTCGTATGTGTACAGATTGTAAAGCCCTCTGAGGCAAATTTGTAATTTGTGATATTGGGCTATACAAAATAAACTGAATTGAATTGAAAATTAACCTGGCGGGTTTTTCAATCAGCTGGAAATGGTTGAAATGATCCATGGTTTGTTTAAGGATTTTGTCTTTCTTCACTGTCACACCTGTATGTCAAGTTGGGTTTTTGTCCTGTCTCCATGTTTGTTTTGTGACTTCCTGTTTTATTTTGGAAATTAACTCTCCTTTCGTTTCAGGTTCCGTGCCCTTCCTCTTGTGTCACCAGTCTGATTGTCTTCCCTGATTCCTGATTGTGTCCACCTGTGTCCCCACTTCCCTCATGTGTCCTTATAGTCTGTGTCTCCCCTTGTCCTGGTCCAGTGTGTCTGATCCTTCGTCCTGCACACACGCCTAGTCATGGTCATGTCCAGGAACTTAGTGTTAGTCGTTTCCAGGTTTTTTTTCCCTGTGATTTTTTGTTAGTCGTTTCCAGGTTTTTTTCCCTGTGATTTTTTGTTAAGAAATAAATATACTGTTAGTTAAACCTCCACTCTGCGTCCGAGTCCTCCTCCACAGTTCCCGCCGCGTGACATTCACATCCCAGTTGATATTAAAATCCCTGATTACAATTGGTTCCGTATGGTCTGCCTGGTGATTTAGGAGGGCTTTTAGTTGGTCATAGAAAGCTTTTTTGTCAGAGGGTGGGCGGTACAGACATATTAAAACACAAGACATTTCAGCAGATAGAGATTTTCACACCAACAGACTCAATGTTAACTTCACTGGGGGATATAAGTTGGCTGCATTTTAGTATCTTTAACATATAGTAGGGTCTATCTGCTGTGCATGTGCTTTGTCCATGAGTGCTTTGGCAGTCTGAACAGTCTGTACCCGTTACTCTGTGAACTGTAACACGGTCCATTGTCACTGATTACTGTCTGGGGTATTCCAAATCTGGCGAACATGGATTTCAGCTTTTGGATGACAGTTGTGGATGTGAGGCTGGTGATTTTTTCTACCTCAAAATACCTGCTATAATAGTCTACGACAACTATATAGTCAGTACTGTGCCAGGTGAACAAATCTGTGGCTACTGTTTGCCAAGGTCGTTCCGGGATAGGATGTGAGAGCATTGGTTCCTTTGCATTGGAGCTGCGTCGCTCAAGGCAGATGCTGCATGATCCTACTAGTGCCTCTATCTGTTTGCACATTCCGGGCCAGAGCAGTACGTCTCTTGCTCGCTGCTTACACTTTTCCATCCATAAGTGTCCTGTGTGAATTCGGGAAAGCATTTCAGCTCTGAGTGAGTGCGGCACAATGATTTTTTCACCTTTGAGCAGAATCCCATTTGTCTCGGATATCTCGTCCCGATGATTCCAATACTCAGCGACAGCCGGCGGACATCGTTTGTTTGCCTCAGGCCATCCTGCTTGGATAACTTGTCTCAACATTGAGAGTTGCTCATCTTGTGCTGTGGCGGTTTTGATTTCTGCCATTTTGCGATCACTCACCAGTGCACTGCTGATCACAGAGTGGATTTGTAAATCCATGCCTTCACTTAAAGAGTTATCAAGACACTCGAGCGGCTTTCTGGACAGCGTCTGCATCCAAAGAGCACTGCTTACAGCTCCTTTTCAATTAGAGCGTAATTTTCTTCAGTCTCATTTAGTGTCTTGGATGCATATGCGACTGGTTTCTCTCCCTGAAGCAAGATTGGTCCTAAGCCACATGTTGATGCGTCGACTTGTAGTTTCCCGTCTTTGGTGTGGTCGAAGTATGTGAGCACTGGGCCGGGCTCCTGCGTTAGCAGGTCTTTCACTTGTTGGAATGCAGCTTCTTGATTTGAGTCCCATGTGAATTGACTGTTCTCTTTCAGCAGTTGTCTGAGCGGGGCAATCGTCTCTGAAAGTCTAGGTGCAAACTTGGAGAGGTAGGTGACCATGCCCAGTATGGTCTCCAGCTCTACTTCGCTGCGTGGGGGAGCCATTTCTTGAATTGCCTTGACTTTGTTAGGGTCAGGCTTGATGCCTTCTCGTGTCAGTCTATGTCCAAAATAGCTCACCTCAGAGACGCAGATTGTGCATTTGTCTTTGTTTAGCTTTATTCCTCTCTCCCTGGTTCTCTCCAGCATGGCGTGCAGGTTGGCATCGTGCTCTTCTTTGGTGCGACCATACACCAAGATGTCATCCACGATAGCTGCGACACCCTGAAGCCCCTCATAGGCCTCATCAACTCTCCTCTGAAACTGATCCTGTGCAGAAATGATTCCAAAAGGGAGCCTCTTGAACCGATATCTGCCATAAATGGTGTTGAACGTCGTCAACATGGATGATTCCTGGCTGAGTTTTATTGTCCAGTATCCAGATCTAGCGTCTAGTACACTGAAGTACTGTGCTCTGGCTAGTCTTGGTGTGACATCATCTAGAGTGGGAAGTGGATAGTAGGGTCTCTGGACAGCTTTGTTTAGGGGGAGGGGATCAAGACACACCCTAAGCTTTCCTGTTTTGGGTTTTTCCACTACCACTAGTGCATTTACCCACTCTGTGACCTTTTGGATTATATCCATTTTTTCAAGCTCATTTTTGAGTCGGTTGCGCAGGGCATATGGGATGCGGCGAAGTGGGCACATCACCGGTGTTGCTGAGGGTTTAAGGTGAAAGGTGCATTCTCCGGGGAATAGTCCAATGCCTATAAACACGTCAGCAAACTCTTCTGTGACGCTGGTGTGTGTTTTCGGCTGTGCGTTAAACATGTGCACTAGCTTGATCAAGTTTAGATCTATACATGCACGTAGACCCAACAAAGGTGGAGCATTTTCAGCATGCTTCAGCAGATCCTTAATAATCCATTTAATTTATATAGTGCTTTTCAAGATACTCAAAGACACTTTACATTATACACCGTAGACACAGCTACGGGGAGCAATGCAGTGTCTTGCTCAAGGACACATCGACTAGGGCGGGGATTGAACTGCCAACCTCTTGATTGAAAGACGGGCATGCTAACCACTGACCCATAGTCGCCCCACAAAAAAAGGTTATAACCTTTCTGCTTTCTGCTTTAACAGTTAGAATATTGTGAAATTATTAATATAATCATTGAATTTGAGCTGACTTTCAATAAAAAACAGTACTGTAGTGTAACTTCACATGTTATTATAATATTATTTCATATAATGTCCAAAATAATGTTGTTTCTGACTTGGAGATAATTGGTCTCTCGTCTTGCTTTTCGGGCCGTACATGATACCGTAATACCATGAATAGAGGCACATTTCAAGATTACATTTCAAGCGGCGGCTCACATGACGGAGTATCCGCGGATGCCGGCCCACATGACCGCAGTACGAATCCCAATCCATCCGTGGCGTGGGGACGCCTGTGTTCTCCATCTTACGTCGTCAGGTCGAAGTGAGAACCAGCTATTCTGACACCATGTTATGTGTGTACTGACAGTGAGTTGTCTAAGTAAACTTGCGCACCTTGGTGACGTCATCACAACAATACTATTATCAAACAGGAAGTAGTCAAGATACTACAGTTGTTGTCGTCGTCTGCTGCTGGGGCCTGGGGCTGACCCAGTGGTGGCTGGTATGCTGCTGCTGGCACCTGGGTGTAGCCTGGTGGTAGCTGGCATGCTACTGCTGTGGTCTGGGCTAGGCCAAGTGGTAGCTACTGGGATTATGAGGTTGTTAAAACATGTTTTATATTCCCTCATAATCTCTGTTTATTCTGGATCAGAAAACAAGATGAATATTTCTTATTTTGACCAAATCAGACTTCACTGATTTATCATGATTGTCACTGGTGTCTTATGTGTACAGATTGTAAAGCCTTTTGAGTCAAATTTGTAATTTGTGATATTGGGCTATACAAAATAAACTGAATTGAATTGAATTGGTATACAAATTATCTGTAGATTTGAACCACCTGTCAGTCGTGAGGAGTGAGGTCATCCTCTCAGTTTACATCATTTCTTTCCTCATGGGCCTGCCGGCCAACCTCCTGTCTCTCTATGCGTTCAGCGTGAAGATCCACTCCAGGCTGCTTCCAACAGACATCCTGCTGCTCAACCTGACTGTCCCGGACCTGCTCTTTTTCATCATCCTGCCTCTGAGGATGCACAAGGCTGCGTCAGGCATGAAATGGCATTTGTCCATCTTCTTGTGCTCCATCACCACCTTCACGTTCTTCTCCACAATCTACACCAGCTCCCTGCTACTGATGGCAGTCAGCGTGGTCTGCTACATTGGGGTAGCTTTCCCTGTCACCTACCATCAGCTGCTCAAACCTGTGTACGTGATAGTCGTCAGTGCTGTTATTTGGCTTATTTCAGCAGCACACTGCATCATCACTTTCATCATCCAGCACCACCCGTCACTCGCCAGCAAAAACTCCCAACGTCTACTATGAGAACTTTTCTGAGAAGCAGTTGGAGATCCTCCTCCCTGTACGTTTGGAGTTTTTCTGCCTCATACCTCTTCAGATTTGTGTTTTCTGCTACTTGCGCTGCATTACGATCCTGTACAGCCGCCCAAGGATATCCCAGATGCAGAGGCAGAAAGCCATCGGCATGGCCTTGGGGACTCTCGCTGTGTTTCTCATTTGTGTGCTGCCATACAACTTCTCTCATGTCCTGGGTTACTTCCAGGGTGAGAGCCTGCAATGGAGGCATACACATTGCTGCTTTGCACCTTCAACACCTGTATTGATCCCATGATCTTCTACTTCTCCTCCTCTTTCCACTGCACAAGTAAAAAGTAAATTTTTAGCAAGCATGTACTCACTGTTTCAGGATTAGAAAGGCAGCCCGCAACCACTGGCGTGTAAAATACACGTCCATACAATATGTCCATGTCAGATGGACAGAGCGAGTGCTGCGGCACAGTTCAGTTCACTTCCGAGAACTCAAGTCTAGATTTTGCTGGTTACTTGGCCACAATTTTAAATTGCTAAGGGGGATCTAATCTGCTCAAAGGGTTTGAGTGGCTTTCCATACCAAACAATCACAGACATGACAAAGACCATAAAACGTGTTTGATGCGTTTGTAAAATTCCAGATTTTATTATTTTACAATAAATTCTCTATTTTGCAATGGGGATTAATATCCTTTGCACCCATGACAAGTTATCTCTTGTTTAATTTAACGTGGGCCAGCCACTCTCCTACACTCATGCATTCTGTAGGCACACATGTAGAATATACCTGCAAATCAAAACATAGGAATGTAATTAGCACACAAGCAATTTCTACAGTACAGCCACATCAAGTACAAGTTAATGGTGTGAATAAATGTCAGATTGAGAATGTATAGTGGGCTTTCTGAGATGAGATGAGATGAGATAAACTCACTGAAGAATTTCTGTACATAAAATGTCAAGAAAATGAAAATGTTCCTGGGACAGCATTGATGATTCCATGATTAGTTTTCTTTAGCTGAATTTGGAATACTAACTGTTTCACTTGGTCGGCAATAACTGTGTATAATATTCACATATTCACAACAGATTTTGCTTACTATCAGGAGGAAGTTACACCGAACTCTACTGCACTCTTTTATTTAACAAACCTGCAAAGAAGTTCATGAGCAGTGCCACCCAGCCTAGTATGTAGGACCAAGAGAAGCGCCAGTCACCAAAGCGCTTGCCCAGGAAGTTCACAGTCACTCCAGTGTAAATGGCCATTGCAAGCAGAACAAAGAGAGCTGGCATGGTGGGCAGGGAGGAAAACGTTTTAGAACAACAAATATCCGTGATCGTAAAGACTGGCAGATTGTCTCATTTGGAAGTATACCAGGTGCACCTGCTATAAAGCAACTAATATTTGTCTGAGATTTACATGATATGAAAATTCAACAAATACAAAACAGAATTTATGGCAGATGTGACGTAAAAAACTAAATGAATAGGACACTATTCGGTTGTATTTCCTCTATAGCGGCATGTCAGAATGAATCTGAATCTACTGGACACATGACTCACTTGAAACAAAGAACATGATTCCGGCAGCAAAGGAGCGGTTGAACCTCTCAAAGGCCGAGAAGTGGGCAAAGGAGAGGATTCCTGCGATGATGCCGGCAAAGCATGACATGGCAGAAAGGATCATGAAAGCACGAGTGGCATTCCAGTAGGCTGAGTAAAACAAGGGAGAGAACATACTATAAATATATGTGCAGGAAGATAAATAAAAACATATACATTTTATATGAACTGTTTAATCCCAAAAACAATTTCCTGGAAATGTATCTTTCCTAGAATTCTATTGACCCCTGGAACTGGAATTTTATTCCACATAACCTTTGCCTTGAACTTGAAAACTGCACTGCTGGACTCACACATTAACAGTGGCATGCTGTGTGAAGCCAGGCAATCATAAACAGTACAGGTATACATACTGTACGTATGAAGGGAAATGTACAGTCAACTGTAGTCAAGTTCCAAAGGGAAGTGAATTTAATCAAGAACATTTTGAAGTACAATTTTGCGATTGTATTGCATTTCTTTTCCATTTCATTTGAACTTCTTTTTCATGTATAATGTGGTGAAACTACCCACCACTATCCTAAGTCTGTAGGCTTGTTAACATCTGGACAAGCTGCCAAATTGAGTTGCTTTTGAATGTTAAAATACTGCTTACACAATGAATCAGGAATCACAGCGTACTATCACTTCTACTTCAAGAAGGTGCTTTTGTTTTTAGTGGGGTACTTTTAAAATTCACTTTTATTTCTTAGCCACACGTGTGTGTATCACAGGTCTGCCAGTTGATCAGTCCAGAACTTTGTTGCATATATTATCTGCAACTATAGGATGGTTTTCAATCAACATGAATTAATTGTTTCGATACAATGTATATGTATCCTTTTGATTTTGGTGATCCTGTGGCTTTTTTTTATCCAGCGACATCATCAGGCCTTTGGTTTATAATTAGTGCTAATTAGCTAATTTTAGCATGCTACACGCTAAACTAACTTGGTGCACATGGTAAACATTACATCTGCTTAGCATCAGCATGTTAGCATTGTCATTGTGCCAGCCTCATAGAGCAGCTAGCATGGCTGTAGACTCTTTAGTCTTGGTAAAAGTCTAGTAGTGTGTAGGATTTGAGGCATTCTTGGTGTGGTCGTAGATTGCAACGAACTGAAACTTCTCCCAAAAACTCGAATGACCCTATCTAAATCCACTATTTGGTTTTTCTGCTCTGGGCTACTGTAGAATGTGGTGGATAATAATAATGTGTTGGATGGCTTCATGATCAGTATGTAGATATGAACTGCTTATTCTAAGGTAAAGCAAACACAACCATTCTTATTTTCAGGTGGTTATAGTCTAGAAAACATAGAAACATATCATATTCCATTTATATCAATACCTCCGCAGAAATGTTACCCACTGTTCATTGAAAGTGAAAGATATTTATTCTTTTCACTATTGTTGCTGCCATCACCTGAATACTGTCGTGACTGGTTATTGCACCAAGTCACGACAGTGTATTCAGATAAGTACACCGAGAAGTACGTTCTGCGTCAGAGAGAGACCCACATTTAGGTGTCCAAATAAGATATTTCCCACTTACCAATGCTGTCAGTCTGCATGTAGCACTTGCCAGACATACAGTATCTCCACAGGCCCTGGTGGGCAAAGCTGCCAGACAGACGGTACTGCATCCAATAGTCTGTGGCTGTGGAGACCACCAACAGGATGTTCCCCACGATGGCACAAAATAGGCCCCCTCCCATGAAGCTGTGCATCATGAGTGACACTATGACAGCGGTTGAGGCTTACACACTGTGCAAAAATAGTAAAGATAGGATTCAGCAGTCATTTTATACAACAGGGGTTGCAGCTTTGTATTACATTTGTGTCAGTAGGTAATAGATTGAGGAGTGTATATGCAGCCACAGATTAAAATGGGAAGGAAGATATTAATTTACATTTCCTGTTAGATTGACCCTTCAGGACGAGGGGGTTAAAACTCGGCAGACACCATCTACTCAAACAATTACATTATCAAACCGTCATTACGAGACAGAGGTGTCTCCTTCCTGTAGACTAATTTTTGAAAGGGTAAAGAAATTTGTGATCAACATCAGATATTGCTGTCATATGAATATGACTAGTCTGCTAGCAGTAACATTCTCCGTTCTTCATTCAAGGGAGATGCTGCCCGAAAACACATGAGGGTGTTAGAGCTATATGTGGATATATTCAACAAATACGAAACATAGCTGTATGTACACATGTGGCAATTTTTGGGTGAATTAGTCCAACACCTCAAATATAACCCTATACAACCAAGTTAAACCCCTGTCCCCTGTATGTAGCTGCACTGACTGCATATAGTCATAATCGAAACACAGTGATATGAAGCTAGCCACAGAAATCAGCATTTCACAACAGGGCATGTGTCGACCAGGTGGAGGGTCTAAACACCATTATGAAAGGAGCCAGATAGATCTCTAATCTCAAATTCGGCATTCGATCATGACAAATGTATCATACAGTTAAGTAAAAAGAATCTGAGCGATAATGTTGTAATATTACTGATTTTGAACAAAACAACAAATCTATCAAATGTTTACAAAATCCCATGCTGAAGGCCCTCTCAGCCCACCCACCGGTGAGACACACACTTTTTTACATTTACTCCACATTCTTTCCATCCAAGTGGAATCGGCAGTTAACAGAAGTATCCGGCATCATCTCACCTGGATTCCTCGGTATAAATCAACCCTCTTAAGTATCAGCCTTGTGTGAGAGAGTGCAGCCAGGAGTGAGCGAAACGTCAAAGAGGAAGCCCTAGGCTGAATTCCAAAAAGTTATCCCCTCCACTTTTCTGTTGATGGAGGCAAAATCCTTTAAAACAATCGGCACAGAACAAATGCATTGAGCGGCCGGGCCAAAAGCCACGTGACTCTTTCACACTGAACTACATGGGAGTATCTTTTTGGGTGGGGGGGGTGTCATGGGAGAGGGGAGGGGTGATGGTGTTGGATGGAGATGGGGGAGAGTCTGGGATAGGAGGCCGCTAGTAGTCCATGTCTGTTGTTCTATTCGGCATTCTGGAACTGTGGATGTGCAAAGGCTTGCAGTACTGCTGTGGTCAATGGAACATGCTGAAGTGCACACTTTCTTTCAGGGTGGCCGGGGTGTGGTCACACACACACACACACACACACACACACACACACACGCACACACGCACACACGCACACACGCACACACACACACACACACACACACACACACAGAACAGACACATGACCAAAGAGCTGCTTAGAAAAAATGACAGACTGCATGCAGACAGAGCTTAAACCTGTTCACTCTGAATATGTAATGACGTCGTGAAAACACTGATGGTCAAAAGCTGCCCAATACTGCGTAATACACAAAAACTTTAAATTGTTCACTGATAGTATTTAGAATATTAGAATCAACACTTGAACTATTTGACACGCGTCAACATCATTTACACGGCTTGCACACTTTGTCAAAACAGACACAACTGCCACAATGAGCGGGTCACTAAAGGTTATTTAAGGGATACGGGGAGCACGGCTAATTACATATCAGATGCTCGGTGTTAAAGACATGCTGCAGGTTAATTGATCTCTAAATGTCCCATAGGTGTGAATGTGAGAGTGAATGGTTGTATGTCCCTACATGTGCCCTCGATGGACTGGCGGCCTGTCCAGGGTGTCCCCTGCCTTCGCCCTATGTCAGCTGGGATAGGCTCCAGCGCCCCCGCGACCCTAATGAGGATAAGCGGTATTGAAAATGGATGGATGGATGGATGCTCGGTGTTAATATTCAGAGAATTCCATCTTTTGTAATTAACTGCTTAATTAGGCTACATGAGGGATTTGTGTCAGTCATGTAATTTATTTGACAATGCGATAAACATGTATAGCAACCTGCCTGAAACACAAATGTTGTAAAGTCAAAGGCTTGTTTTATTGTAGATGCATTGTATGACTCAAACAAAATCAGCTCAGTCTTTAAACTGCCCACAGCTGTTGGGGTGTTTAGTCTGCATTCAGACTGTAGCAGTGCCACGCTTACTTATGTGGTTAGTAGTTGCACAAGATGCAATAGATGTCATGTGTACATTGTCTGTTCGGGGTGCACAGACCATCTACGGTAAATAAGACTCCACCACTCAGCGCCGTCACAGATGGGAAGGTTTGTGGCAAGATCTTAGACAGAGAGAAGCAGATATACACAATGCTGTTTGAATTCAAAAGGTCCAATGAATTAACAAACAGCACTTGTGGACCTTTACTGACCTACATCAGCAATCAGCATGACGTGCACCAAGCATGAAGTAGAAAGGAGCCCTCAAACAATGCTGACAAGAGAATGGACCCTAGTGATTCATTCAAATTGGCAGAAAAGAAATAAACAGTGCCATATATGAACTAGAAAAGAAAAGGTTTGTTTACTTTATATATATATATATATTATACTAGTATGAGTTTATTAAATTAAACAAACGTAGAGAAAACAGCAGCATATTATATATGTATTAAAGTGTTTTCAATTTCCATTGTACTAATTCAATTCAATTCAGTTTATTTTGTATAGCCCAATATCACAAATTTGCCTCAGAGGGCTTTACAATCTGTACACATACGACATCCCTGACCTTTGACCTCACATCGGATCAGGAAAAACTCCCCAAAAATAACCTTTGACAGGGAAAAAAGGGAAGAAACCTTCTGTAGAGCAACAGAGGAGGATCCCTCTCCCCGGATGGACAGATGCAATAGATGTCATGTGTACAGAATGAACAGCATTTACAAAGTTACATAAACACATTACATGAATATGACAATGTAACAGCTGGAGGAAATCTTAATGCGATGGGATGTCTTCACCACTGCTTAATAGCTCCATCTGCTGCACAAACATAGACATAGAAAAAGCATCACATCACCACAATGGAAACACCCGAGGTATTTGAGTGTTTTTCCTCACAACAGAGGACCCGTCAGGGTAATATGTGTACTGTAACTCTGACTCCCGGGTGCACACTGCTCTCCTCAGAACATTAGTGCAGATCAAACCCACATAACTAAAAGCATGAGCAGTGTTGTGCTCATATAGCCCACTCATATTGAATCTACCCGTTAATGTGGACAGCCATGTATTCTGAATACATTATTTTCACAGAACAAATGAATCATACATGTATCATATCAGTGTTGGAAATATATTTCAAATAAATACTAGATTCATATTCAAATACCAAAGGCATGCACATGTTCCGATAGTCTCCGATATACTTTATATCTTAAAGTACAGTATGAGCGACGTATACTTTTGTCTGCAGTGAAAAGATCGGATTCAGCCCTCAAATCCAAACATGCATGAGCAAATTACAGAGTATATTGACACTTTGAATTAATAAACCACAACCAAGTTGCTATTTATATGACTACAGCGAGCGGTCACATGAGCTTCATCACCTGAATTTATTGAAAACCAACAAAACATATTAAACAAAGATATTTGAAAACAGCTTTGAAAGAAAGGCGACACAAATATAGATATTACAAAGATTATTCTTCAGGCCTATACCTTGAACTTTAGAACGTTTGCATCTCCTCTCAGACACCAAAAATGACCCAGAGGATGGAGATGGTACGCCCCGTTCCCGACGGTACGTTCTGGCAATAAGGAATGAATGAAAAGAATATTTGATTTACTATCACGGTCTGAAAGATGTTTCATTTTGAAAAATGACCGTTTGTGCCTGTTGACACGTCATGACGCTCGTCTTGGTCTTGTGATACGTTTCCCCAAAAATGAACCTCGCTCGAGAGCTTCTTTGGAAAGGGCAAAAGACCCAACGAGGAGAAAAAAGCCGCCTAAGACTTACAAGAAAAAGAAAGCTGCACTTAAAATACAATATCAGGAGTCCTACTGCATTTCTTATTGATCAAAGAATGAAGAGTATACCATGTAACTGCAGCACGTGGTTTAAATCTGGCCTTGGGACCTTTGTTGGATAATTCTACGCTGTCATCTGTCTAATGGCCCCCCGCTCATCCTTCTGGGTGACTTTAACATCCAGACTGAGAAGTCATGTGACCTGCTACTCTTACTGTCTTCCTTTGCTCTCTCTCAGTCCTTCCCCTCCTACTCACAAAGCTGGACACCACCTTGACTATATGTTCACCAGAAACTGCTCTACAGCTAACCTCACTGTAACTCCACTTCATGTTTCTGACCACTTCTTCATCTCATACTCTCTCCCACTCTTTGGAACTGACAACCCTCCCACAACGGATTCTGCACCTGTCCGTCGCAACATCCGCACCCTCTCTCCCTCCTCTCTGGCCTCCTCTGTTCTGTCAGCCCTCCCTTCAACCGATTCCTTCGCACTCATGCAGCCTAACTTCGCCACTGACACTTCTCTCAACGCTGTTGTCCTCTCTTGATTCTCTCTGTGCTCTTACGACTCCACCCTTCTACCAAGCCACTTTGTTGACTACTTTACAACAAAGCTAGACAACATACGCTCTTCATTTACTAATCCATCTTCCATAACTACACCTCCAGTAACTTCACCTTCCCCCTTGACCCCATCCCGTCTCACATTCTCCAGTCTATTGCTCCGGACCTTCTTCCCTTTCTCACCCATCTTATTAACACCTCCCTCTCAACCGGCTGTTTCCCTAACTCTCTGAAGGAGGCAAGAGTCAACCCTCTCCTGAAGAAACCCACTCTCGACCCATCTGAAGTCAATAACTACAGACCTGTTTCTCTCCTCCCCTTCCTTTCCAAAACTCTAGAGCGAGCTATCTTTAACCAAGTCTCCTCCTTTCTTCACAGTAACAACCTTCTTGACCCCCACCAGTCTGGATTCAAGACAGGCCACTCAACAGAGACTGCCCTCCTTGCTGTCTCGGAGCAGATTCACACAGCTAGAGCAGCCTCTCTCCTCTGTCCTCATCCTTCTAGACCTTTCCGCTGCCTTTGACACAGTGAACCACCAGATCCTCATGTCCTCCCTCCAGGACCTGGTATCTCAGGCACCGCGCTCTCACTCTTCTCATCCTACCTCCCCGACCGCTCTTACCGGGTAACCTGGAGAGGATCTGTGTCTGAGCCTTGTCCTCTGACTACTGGGGTCCCTCAGGGTTCAGTCCTGGGTCCTCTTCTCTTCTCTCTGTACACCAACTCTCTTGGCTCTGTCATTCGCTGGCATGGCTTCACCTACCACAGCTATGCTGATGACACCCAACTGATCGTCTCGTTTCCCCAATCCGATACACAGGTAGCAGCACGAATCTCTGCCTACATCTTTTTTGACTATACCTTGAATAGGGAGGGTAGAGCCGTAGTAACACTCTAGTAGCACTTAAATTGTCCCTTACCGATAGCACTTTGTTGTTTAGCACTTTAGTAGCACTTAAATGGCACTTACGGATAATACTCTGTAGTTTAACGTTATTGAAGAAATTGTACTTGCTTGATTCTTGTTGTTCTGAGTTTGGACTCATGGTTTAATGAACTTATTGTAAGTCGCTTTGGATAAAAGCGTCAGCTAAATGACATGTAATGTAATGAAAGATGGGTTTGTCCTTCACAGATATCGAGAACCGTTTACTGAACTGATGCAACTGGTGCAATTTGGCCAGATGGAGGCGCTATAACTAACTTTACGGCCCACTAAGTGAGCTCAAATGCTGATGGCTTATATTACAAAACATATCTTGTCAGCGTTCTACTGCGCTGCCAGCAGCACCTCTGGGGGCCAAGCGATCAGCCGATGGGCATGCGGTCAAGACAGGCACTGCACTAATAACCCTAAAGTATAAAACACATTACATTGATTCATGTTTTTTGTTCTGCATCATAATGCAAAACAAAAATGATGTGTATGGAAGCATTATATACTGAGGGACCTATAGAGGAACAGCATAGTCACGGATGTGATGTATAACTTCACAGGCATGGCTTATACTTGAATAAATAAAAGTTACAACATGGAGTTTTAAGTTGCAAATACATGTTTGACACAATCCCCATTTCAGTTAAAATACAGAAAAATCTCACCTTGAAATAAAACACAAAAATATTGCATGCTACAAAATTAATCTACACATCACAGCACATTTTGGATTTCAGACAGTCGTAGCAACTCTGACAGGCGGTGGAGGGAGAAATGCTGGAAGAGCAACTGATCTTTCAGAGGGAGTCTGAAAAAAGAAAACAAGCCAAATAAAATACTATAAATCCCCAAAAGAAGCAATGTTCCACTTCGATGTGTTTTATTTGAAAGACAACCTGCTGTAGTCTGTTGTAATCTGGAGGAGACTGCAGCCCTCCTGTCAGCAGGTTGTGAGGAGGAGTTTCTGTTGGGGTTGTTACTGCCTGTGAGCGATAAGAAAGAAGCTAAAACAACCAGCCAAAAGCCGAGTTCATCGTGCAACATGTTCATGAATGAATACATGTATCCGATGCATGATATGCGGAGTATGGCGTATATATTTTATACTCCACAAGCTCCTCCAAAACTGTAACCATCAACTACTTTGTTGTGTGATGCGTTTCTAACCTTCTCAACTGCTCTGGACACTGGATATCTTGTTGACCGACCTACAAAACAGAAAGTAAAAAGTAAACCTATTCATCACAAACAAAACACGTCCCCTTGTTTGAAGACTTGATTCAGATGTTTTTTGCAAAGCAGACATTATTATTACATTACATGTCATTTTAGCTGACGCTTTTATCCAAAGCGACTTACAATCATGTCACATTCATACATTGTAGAACAGCTACAGGGAACAACTCAGGGTTAAGTTTCTTGCTCAAGGACACATCGACTAGGACGGGGATTGAACCACCAACCCCCCTGATTGAAAGACAGACCTGCTAACCACTGACCCACAGTCGCCCATCACACATACTTTTGTTCTTGTTCAAGTAGACACAGAGGTAGATGAAGCCGCCCAGCAGGACGAGGAAGAGAAGGCTGCAGGGGATTCCAGCTGCAATGCCAGCGATGGCAGATCCACTCAGCCCGTCACCTAGTGGGACCAGGACAGTGAGCAGGGATTTACTTCTCTAGCCTGGCACTGTAATGAGAAATACAGTACTTAAAAAACACAGAATCTAACAATTTGCCATACCTGGACCAATTCTGTGGACCTCAGACGGCAGTCCTCCAGTCATGCGAGCTTTGGGGATGACCCGAAACATGTACGTCACCTTGGGATTGAGGTTAAAGATGTTGGCACTCCTGGCGGGGCCCGGTTTCGGCAGGATGGTGTGAAATCCGTTTGAGTCGCCTCTAGTTTGGGTACCAGTACGATTTCTGCTCAGGCGGTCTGGACCTTTCACTTGGATGTCAAACCCTTTGCAAAAGCACATGCAGTTCGGTTTCGTTTCAAATACCATCAAAGTGGATCAAAAGCATAGAGCGTTATCACTTGTCAGTCTTACAAGCCTGTTTGAGGAGGGACATATTAGTTTCTTTTATCTTTTCTCCATTTCACACTACTTTTGTCCTTAAAATATCTATATATTTTGCTCCAAAAGAATTAAACAAAAATAAAACGCTGCTCAGCTAGAGGCTTCCCACATTGCACAATATTTACACCCCTATTCCTCTATGGGGAGTTTGTTTTCAACCCTGTGGAGTTCTGCTGAGCTGTACAAATTCAAAACAAGAAGGTTTGGTTTGTGCGTGATGTTTAAAGATCAGCGTTCCTAGAGTTAATCACGGCTTTACCTGTAACGATGGAGGTTGGCGGAACCTCCCAGGTCAGTGTGACGATGGTTCCATTGTGATTGGTGAACAAACTGGAATCCGAGATCGACGGTCCTGAGAAGAGAGGGATTGTGTGAGTGAGCCGGAAGGAGCTCAAGAGAGGGCAGGTGAGGAGATAAAGACTGGAGAGCTTTGTTTAAAAAAGGGAATCTCAGGTTTTCTAGCTCTCCATCTAAAAGGCCCGTTGTTTCCTTTTACTCTGGTAATGCAAGAAGCCCAAATTAGAAGCTAAAGGCAGCAGAATTGATAGATACACACATTATGATAGTTGCCGATACATTTTCTGTCCATCGGCAAATAGATGCACTAATCTTTTCAGCCCTTTTTTGTGGAATAGCCCTTCAGTGTCAAATTACTGATTCATTCACTTATAAGTAGCATTTCAATATTTTATCTGGTTCCCATGGGACTAAAATTATGTAATTTATATACCGTTGAGTAGTTTAACCTACTTTTAAAACGCGTCACCGAAGGTCATCTTAAATCCTTGATGTATAAAATCTTCATCTACAAAGTAATTGGTAGTCCACGAAATGTAGTAGATGCATAAAAGTATTGCAAAGACTGTATAGACCTTCCTTGATAGTCGAGTAAGCGTCTGGTTATGTTCCACCCCTGACAATGTTACAACCAACAAACAAAGAACAGCAATATTGTACCTCTTAACTGAATTTCCCTTCTCTGGCTGCCAAGTGGGTTGCGACAGGTACAAGTGTAGATCTGGAGGAGAAAGTTGCTGACATTGTAATCCCGTATCTCGAGCTGTGTGGTGTCCCTGCTGATCTGGTATGGTGGCATGCTGGGGACAGCCTCGCTGCCTTTGGACCATGACACCACCGCCTGAGGCGAGGCCTCACTGGTGCAGTTGATGGTCACCACTATTTTGCCCGTAGAGTCAACCGTGGTTCCCACAGCTGGCAGGAACATCCTTGGACTACCTTGGGAGGTAGATACGGTTCTCGTTTGGGGCTGGTGACTGAAGTCACTAATGCGTACAAGTACAACTGATTGTTGGCTTGATAATCTGTGAAAAAATTAAAACGTACCTGAAGTTATACTGCAGTTATTCTGTTCAACAGGCTGGTCTGCCATGCACATGACCGTTTTCCCGTCAAGGTTATGTGAGGCTGTGAAGGTCAAGCTGAGGTTCCCTGCTCCACTGCTGGTGTTGCTTAGTGCTGGGAAAGAAAGCTGGGCCTGTGGGGTTCCGCCCGCCCACCGACAGTGGTACTGCAGGTCAACGTTATTCACCGACTGCAGTGAGCACATCGGGTTCCCCGACGGCTTCTCTGTCCAAAGAGAAAATTAAAATCAATCAGACCGTATTAAAGTGAACCAAGCATTCACTCATGTTTGGGTCCATAATTCCTAATTTTGATATTTTCTTTATACAAAAGGTCATCAGTAGGTGCAAATGTGAAGGCTCTAATCCCATAGCTCTACTGAAGAATAAAACCCTGTAGTTTATGTAGTAGCCAAATTATAATATTCTTTAAGACCTATTCAGGAACACTTAAGACCAATTACCAACAAAACGCTAAATACTATTGCAAGCATACAGAACAGGTAAAACTGTTTTTTACAAACCATAAATGTGTAAAATTGTGAACTGTTGACGCTTTTTTCTCGTCTCCCCATTGATCAGCGTGCAGGTATAATTGCCTCCTTGATTGGTCTGTACATGCGTTAGGTTTAAGACTCCATGGAGGGAAACGACGGTCTGACTGTCAAAGACCCACTCAGCAGTCGGCGGTGGAAACCCATCAGCCTGGCAGGAGACACTCAGAGAGTCCCCCGTTACATAGAAAGGCCGAGCCGGACGGGCCTCAAGTATGGGCTTGTCTGGTCCGTCTACAAACACACCACAAAGAGGAGAGGGGAGAGTTACAAAAAGGGTAACAACCAGACAGAGGTAAAGAAAGACCTGTAGTTAATCTTACACAGCACAGTGATGTTAATGCCAGTTGTCACACTGCTGAAGGGGTTCGTCAGTAACACTGTGTACCGTCCTGTGTCACTTCGGGTTGGATTGAGGATCACAAGGCTCCTTTCCTCCACAAAGTAGTGCGAGTTGGATTGTATCTCCATGCCACTGAAGAACCAGATCTGTCGCTCGACCACTCCCTGCAGTATGCTGTACTGCAGGGAGAACCTGTGAGCTCCCTCCTGGGCAGGACCCGACTGTGCTCTCAGGGTCACATTCTGGATTACATCTGAGGACGAAATTATGGAAAGTACTTGAGTAACCACATACCCGTCTTCCTTTCAAATGCACACAAATTCCATGGAAACAGCTCCTTTTGGATGGATAATCTGGAATTTGAAAAAATAGTAAATTCTGAGATTTAAGGCATGTTTTCCTTTCCTTCCCAGTGCACAGCTGGGAGGTATTCAGAGTCTTGGTCTAGCATCATCCAGGAAACGGTGTTTGAAGCCGTGTCCTCTGGAGAAGCAGTCACCAATGAACAATTTTCTCCTAATTTCATCCAATTCAGACATGCATTCTGTAATATACAGCACTAATCTGTGGGACACACCAATACCAAATATGTAGGCCTATTAAATGTTTTGAATCCAAACCATATTACAATTGTTTTGTCTATTAAACTCACCAAATATTTTGAGAGTGAAATTCGTGACGGATCTTCCCACTCCAGGCTTTGTCATTTCAATGGTGTAGTTACTGGTATATCCAAGCGGCACACTTACAAAGCTAAGGGACCCATCGGCCTCAATCCGCAGCACCTTCTTTCTGTTCTCGGCTATGTCAGGGGGAGCACCGGAGTTGATGGCCCACGTAACTACAGGTAAACCGGCCATGCACCAGGTAACCGCTGGGTCCACCGCACCGCCGAAGGTCACAGCCAGAGTCACATTACTGCCAGCTAACGCGTTCACCAGCATGGGACCAGCGTGGGAAACCAGCAGTTTACAGTCTGCACCTGTCAGTGAGAGAATAATCCTTTTACACAGGAAATAGTCATCCCAGTTATCTTAAATCATTGTTACAGTTCAATTAGTTAATGCTGGAGGTAAGTGAACATACAATGCATGCATGTTGTGGCCGTTACAGGAGCACAAATACATATTAGTGGCTGTGAATTATAAAAAGAAATATTAGCAACGGGAACATAATTGTTACAGGAGTTTCCCTGTACAATGCCAGGGGATAAAACCAAGCAAAGCAGGCATGTAGGTTAACCTACGTCACATCTTACCTTGAAAAGTGAAGCGGAGTAAAATAGGCAGAAAAACGGCGCTTAGTCTCCCAAATTCATCCGGCCACGTCATTTTTTAAAATTAATTCACCCGAGAGATGTAGCTGTACTATGAAGTTAAAATCTAAACGAAAAGACGTCCTTGGTGTCTTGGACAGCACGTGACTGTATCCGTCTCTTGTGTCCTCCGCCCCTCTCGACCTGGAGCTTGTCAGCAGGGCGCGTGCTCACCTGTGCAGTCAAAGCCTTGATTGTGAACGTGAGGCCACGCCCCTCATCTAATTTCCCACAAGTGGCGATTTTGTTAAACCCTGTTAGCATTTTTAACGTGTTTACGTGACCCTACTTACGGCACATGATGTTGATTTACTTTCTGTATTTAAGTGTATATATATCCCCGTCCTGTGTGTTGGGAACCACATTGCTTACCTCAGCATCTCAATGAATTACAATATCATCGAAAAGTTAAATTTCAGTAATTTAATTAAAATATTGAAATTATCAAATAGATTCATTACACACACGTCAAGGGTTTATTTCTTCTAATTGTGATGATTATGGCTTACAGCTAATGAAAACCCAAAACTCAGTATTTTAGAATATTAGAATAGTGTGAATAAGTTAAATAATGTGGACCTACTTTTCAGTAGGCCAACATTTCTGGATAACTTTTTTTGTGATGTTTGAATTTTGAGAGTGGAGTGCATTTGCTGTAAGCCATAATCATCCAAATTTAAAGAAATAAACGCTTGAAATATAATCACCTTGTGTGTAATGAATCTGAGTTTCAGTTTTAATTGAATTACTGAAATGAATGAACTTCATTGACGTGCACCTGCACATGTTGGATCAACACTACAAAACTGAACATATACATCAAATGAGGAGTTCCTGCAGGATATTTGTATTAAAATTCAATTAGGTTCACATAGGTGTACCTAATAAAAGCAGAATTTTACACAACATAACGGAGAAATACATTACTGACCAAATGTAATGTAGCACGTTAATCGATAAGAACAGTGTCGGACATGATACTATAAATCCACCAGAGTGAAACACTTGATCCAATGAATCCCCTGGTTTCGACACAATCCTACAATTACCTACTAAGAGTTGTTGATGTCTAGGTCAAATCAAAAGGAAAATAAAAACAACATTCACAGGTGTATTTAGATATGAAAAAGACTGGCTGCTTTATTGTCATGGTAATGTTCTGTACAATCCGAATTGAGGCGCTTAAAAAGTCTGATCATCTTCCCTCGCTCATACTGAGAGACACCGTCTGCGCAGTCCTGAAACCCACTTACAAATTACAAACTATACAATTTACCAGCGGATATGACACTAATCTTGAGACACATAATCATCTCAACATGTTCGGGTCCATATCTACATAATATAATTTACAAAATCTGCACGTCTTAACACGTCTGACTACAGACGGACAAGATTCATGTTGGTTAAATGCATCGTCCTGGTAAAGTACAGTGTAACAGCAGCATGAACAATGGTGAGAGAGTTCTGGGCTTCAATTAGTCCATAAAAACTGCTCGTCACAAGTCAGATTATAAGCCTATGATACAGATGAATGCAAGTCAAAAATGCACATAAAAGACAAGATGATCCTTTTGGGCTCGTCTGCTGCAGGACAGCGTTTCTCAGTACCTCCCTGCATAGCCTCAGGGGTCAGTCTCAAGAAGAGGGATTAGACCGAAACTCGTCTTCCGGTTTTGCTTTTGCAATGCAGTCCAGTTATTCATTAGAGAGTCCTGCAAGGAGGGAAGGGAATGTAGATATAGATATGTAATCCAAGACATGAGTTGCAATTACATTCTTTAACTAGAACATTTCGCAAGAAATTAATTCCTGCTGAAAAGCACAAAAACATTGACCTGAATTGCTGACAATCCTTGTAGTGGAAGTGTAGAACAGTAAATAATGGAAGCAAAACTCTATTATCTAAATAATCAAAGATATGAACCACAATGCAAGAAATGAGAGAGATGGAAAAAGTCAGACAGAGGGAGAAAGAGAAATTAAAACAGACAGACAGACTTTTACAAAACCTTTATTTTACATGAAAAAAACGAATGTACGAACAAACACACACATTGTAAACACATTAACTAAATAGAACAACAAATAAATCTGAGAGGTGGTCCCTCTCCGTTGCGTCCTCGTCCTGCAGCACCTCCGTCTCGTCCTCGTAGCAGGGAAACCACCGCCGACACGCCTCCCAGTTCAGGACCGGCCACCTCCGTCAGTACGCTCAGTACGGTCCTCTGGACCCCGGCCCTCTAGACGTCGGCCCTCTAGACGTCGGCCCTCTAGACGTCGGCCCTTGCATTTCAAATATGCCTCATACTCCTTAATCACTTTACAGACAGTAACAGGAATCTTCCTCAACCTCCAGCCCTCCCGATCGGTAAAGCTCTTCACGGCCTTACTGGCCGTGTGGAGCCGGATGGACTTAACCAGTCTCGGCAAGTCCAAGAAGTGATCCTCTATTAAAATCCTCTGGTTTTTAGTCCTGCCTAGAAACCCTTTTAATTTGTCCACACTGTACACGTCTGGGTGCTCCTCACCTTCCTCAGAGAAGGAATCCTCCTCCATACTGGACTCAGACTCCTCGTCCCCCTTACCCGAAGCTCCCTTCTTGGCCCGTGAGCTTTCCTCATCCTCCCTGCTCTTCCTCTTCAGACGGTGAGCCCGACCCTTCTCCTCATCCTCCTCCATGTCAACCTCACCGTCTGACCACACGACACCCGCCTCCTGCCCACATCTTTCCTTCCCTGCCCCATCCTCTTCCACCTGCTGAGACACTCCAGCCCTCTCCTCCTCCACTTTCTGGACCACCTCTGCCCCTTCTCCTTCACCCTGCTGGGCCCCACCCAGCCCCTCCCGACTCCCCTCTTCACCCTGCTGGGCCCCACCCAGCTCCTCCCGACCCCCCTCTTCACCCTGCTGGGCCCCACCCGTCTCCCCCTGTGCCTCCTGCCGGTCCCCTCCGACCCCCTCAGGACCCTCCTGGTTCTGTCCCTCAGGAGCCGCTTCACTAAAAGCATCCCGCTCAGCTGACCGCTTACTTGGGCACTCCCTGGCCTGATGCCCCTCTCGTCCACACCGGAAACATTTCCCGTTTCCAGAGGTCACAAACAGCACATACTCAAAGCCCTCGACTCTGGTCTTGATGACGAGGTTGAGCTCCTCACTCCTGTTATTCAGGACCATGAGGAGCTGCCTCCTGTGCGACACCACGTGCTTCTGCAGGGGAGACCTGCACCCTGAGGAGACCTTCCTCACCCCCGACACCACCCTCCCGTGCCTCGCCAGCTCTCCGAGCAACACCTCGTCCCTAATGAACGGGGGCACGTTGTCCACCGTGACTCTCACCGCCGGCGTTACCAGCGGCAGCACCGGCACCACCGTGCCCTTCACCACGATGCCTTTCGCCGTCCACCGTGCTCACCTTCTCCACGCTGTCGAGGAAGATCACGACCGCGCTGTTCATGCGGGCGGCGGACTTCACGCTGCCGTGACCCACCACCCGCCCCACCGCCAGACTGCAGTCCTCCACGGAGCACGCGAAGACCGGTGCAACTCTCAGGCCATGTCCCCGAGTCAACCAGCTGAGATCCATCGCACGCTGCTAACGCGCGCCGGCCGTCTGCGCCAACACGCACACAACAAACCCCCAAACCCCCTTGTGCACACAATAACCCCACACACACACACACACACTACAACACACGCTACAACATACACTGCCTTCTGTCGACCACTACCAACAAGAAAAACAGACAAAAAACACCATTTACTCACAAAACAACGCTCTCAGCTCACAACCTCCATCCTCACGCTCAGAGAGAGAGAGAGAGAGAGAGAGAGAAACCAGGGCAGGGGTGAAGGGTAGATGATATCTTAACACTGGGAGTGGATTTTCTACTAAACCATTTAAAACCCTGTCAAAAAAAACATGATCAAATCACCAAAATATTATCATCAATAGAGAGGAACGCATATGAGCCAAACGCGCTGATATGTTTGTGGAGTAAATGTGACCTGAGCAACTCTGAAGCTGTTTCTCCTCTGATCTCTCTATTTAAAAAGACAAACACATGACAAACACGCTCGCACGCGCACATGGCCGTTCACGTGTGCGCACACACACACACACAGTCAGCAGCCTGCAGTTGCCTGTGTCTGTGTGGCCCACAACATCATATAAATGAGAATCTGTGTGTCTTTCAAACTGCACTAATTAGAACACCTGTGTGCTTCCAACATCAAAGGTTGCCATAGTGATAACTTCAAAGGGACGACAGTTGCCAGGCTTAACATGGAGTTAAAGCTAAGGAACACCTACCAAACTCTCTCAAAAAGTCAGTTAACCGTAGCTTTGTTTCTTTCGCCAATATTTTTTGAGGGGAAGGATAACTTGATAAACAGATACTGTGAACGGTGGGACTGTAGTGTAAGAAATGTGTCTCTAGTGGCGATTTAGAAACCAGGTACGACTTTGAGAAGACGTTTTGGAGGGAAAGATATAATGGTGCTCTATGGGGCAGAGAGGTGGACTTGCTCCCTCGTTAAGGCTTCTCTTGACAAATGTGGGAAACATTGTGGATTCCATCGACACATGTGAGGACCAGCACAAGATTCCCTACGTTTTTGATCCATAAATGGTGTAAAAAGAATGAAAATTGTGAGACTTGTGGCAAAATACGTTTAAAAAAAAAAAAAAGATTTTCCACCCTCACACTCTAGCAGTTGGCTCTCTCACTCTAGATCTGAACATTCCGTGCCATCCACACCCATTATAAACTCTGAAACAGCTCGGAAATCTTCCGAAACCTGAACAAAGATTCTATCTAAACTGTGCTAGCTATGAAAAAATGTCTAATTGATCAAATAAGCTCCATCCTTTTGTTAACATTTTAAACTTTAAATCATGTTTCTACCTTAACGTATGGTGAGTCACTGTGGGCACAAACATTAGCGTTGATTAATGCTTTCTCTTCTGAAACCCCATTCAAATGAATGGGACAATTTCTTGCAGTATTTTTGGCGTTTTGGGGGCTAAGCGCCGGTCCGATCTCTTAGAAAAGTAATTCCACACGATTCTCGATCAGGCCGCATGTTTTGATGTATTTTGACGCATTTGCGAGCTCTGCTTTGGGATCCTTAGTGGTCCAAAGTATTTTTCCCATAGGTTTTGGGATGCTGCTGCTTGTACGTTCGACCAAAGTTCTGGCGGAAGAATAATAAAAATCCGAAATAAGCCCGCAGGAGAATTAGCTTTGTTTCCATCACCAAAAAGATACAAAACACTTTGTCAAAGCAATGCCCTCGTTTTTTTGGAGAGATGGTGAATTTTGGAAGGATGCAACAATAATAATCTGAACAGATAGTTCCTCACACCCTTCTGCATGCATACACAAGCTGGACATTTGAAAAAGGTTTATAAAGAATAATGCATTTCTTCGGTATAGTGCTTTTTTTACGAATTGTTCAGCAATGATTTACTGCTGACTTTCCTAGAAAATATAAAATAAAGTCAAACTTGGCCTCAAATGTAGGAATATTACAAGTACTTAAAAAGGAGCTATAAGACAGATTTGGAGCATTAATATAGCAGCAAACAACTATTTGCCATGTAAAGACACAGATTGTGTTTAGGCATTTGCATTGCTAGGCAACAGCTTGGGTCCATGTTTGATCTCAGCCGATGTCGATTACATACAGGAAATAAACTGGGACCTCTGCACTGCGCACTAATTGGCTGACATTAGAGCTGTAACGGTTGAATAATCAATTGAGGGAAAAGGAATCTGCAACTATTTTGATAATTGGAGCACCCCCTTGTAGTTTAGAGATTAAGATGGCGACCATCTCTAGCCCTCATTACTTCATCTCTCTACTGGCATGATCTAATTAAGGCAAAGAACACTTTACATTTTTTTTTTTAAATCACTTAAACAAAAAATAACCCTGTAATATTCTAAGCAACATTATCAAACATGATCTTTTTTTAAGCTTCTCTGATGTGATGATTTGTACATTGAACATTTGTGGGTTTATGTTGGTTGGACAAAACTTGATGGCGTCCCTTTGGGCTCTGAGAACTTTTCTTTTTCCTGACAACTCAAATCGATCAATTGAAAACAATATTTACTGACTAATTAACAGACTAATAAAATGTTGGTTGTTCATTACAAATCAGTGTAAACACTGAATGTGTGGGATACTAAAATAATTGAATTTATTAGTTAGTTATAATAATAATAATAATAATAATAATAAACTAGTTTCAGGTTACGGTTCTACTTTGCTACATACAGTGATACATTTCATTAATTCCTTCAACCTTATTTATACTCGAGAGACAGTACCTTTGTAGATGTAAAAAAAATTACTTTTTAGGGAAAATAATTTGAGACAAAAATAGGATAATTAAGGCGTAACTACTCACCCTTCTGCCAAGTTCTGTGATCGACAGCTCATGCATCTAAAGCCTCTATAGCCTCCCGGTCTCCTTTAGTTTGGCCACCAGGTCATCGACCGTCTCCACCTTCACTCCAGCCAGTCTCTGTGGGGGCTCATCCACCCTCAACACCTCCAGCCGTGATGTCATGTCCAGCCCCAAGTCGGCGGGCTTCACTTTAGCGATTTTCTTCTTCTTGGCTTTCTGAAAGTAAGAAAACACAAGAGACAGAAGGTACATATTCTGTTACATTTTTAAAACACTATCCGTCAATCCGATATTTATTAAAAATTGATTACTGTGTAGAATAAACATTTTGTAAAGATTTACATAACTGGGCCCGATGCCTTTTTTTACAATTGCATTTTCAGAATACAGCATTTCCTCCTGCTACCTACCATGATATTAGGCAGGGTGGCATATCTGGGGGTGTTGAGTCGAAGGTCTGCGGTAAGCACTGCTGGTGTGTTGATCTTGATAGTTTCCAGGCCACCATCAATTTCTCTCACCACTTTCACCGTGTCTCCTTCCAATGACACCTCTGATGCAAAGGTACCCTGCGATATTAATAAAAATTCATAAAATGTAATCCAGAAACAAAACGGTCCATCGAGAAAACAGGGAAACATTTCTCTGCAATGGCAGCCAAAAATGATATGAGGCTACTTCAGTTCAATAAATGTGTCACTTCTGATTGGTCCGATTTAACAGCACTGGGGGTTGGTTACAGATGTAGTATGCCTCGTGCTGCTCAAACTGTACCAGTGAGATGAGGTCAACAAAGTGCTCCACCTACTGGTCAACTAGTGGAACTTCACCTCGACTGTCTGAGCAGCACTGGAGTCTCCAAAACAAGAACGGTATGAAGCCGCTCCAATTTTTCTCACACGAGTCTTCAAAGTTTCAAGGTTGATGAGCTCCTTTAACTTTAGAGTTTTTTGCAGTGCATTCCAAGCAGCAGGTGCAGTGAACTTAAAACAGTGCTTACCAAATTCAGAGTAAACTTTGGGCATAATTAATAAATAAAACTCATTGGAACGTAAGCAATAATTGCTCTGGGATTTAAAGATGTAGTTACATAAGTAGTGGGGGAGCAGACCCAAGATAGCTTTATAAATACAAATATGCCAATGTATAAGGCGGCGTGCTGCCAGAGATGGCCACTCAACTCGAGCATATAAGATGCAGCGTTGAGTGAGGGCTTTACAACCAGTGACAAACCTTAAGGCACCATGATACACAGTGTCTAGAGAACGCAGACAGTTTGGCCATTCATATATAAGAGATCACTGTAATCAAGTACAGGGAGGAAAGTGGTAGCAATCAACTTTTTTCTGGTAAAAAAAAGAAAAACAAGATTTGTGACAGAAAAAGAATCCCAGTTTCACTCTTAACTTTTTTTTTACCGGATTTTCTACATGTGGTTTAAAAGAAAGTCGATCATCAATTAAAATGCCGAGATACTTGTAACAGTTCACAAGTTCAATTTCATACCCTTGCAATGACAACATGCTGGGTGGAGACACAGGCACTTTCCTGGCATTGGAAAATATCAACAGTTTGGTTTTGGCGGCATTCAAGACAAGCTGATTTTCCACAAGGTTAAAAGCAATTTGTAAGTTGCCAAGGGCCTCGGCAAGAGTGGTGCCACAACAGTATATAACTGTCATCAGCATAAAAATGAAATTTGGCATTTGGGACGTTACTGCCAAATGTATTGACATAAATAACAAACAGAATCGGGCACAGAACTGAGCCCTGTGGCACACCAGTAGAGACATTTAGCAGTGTGGATAAGCTGCCTTCAAAACAAACACATTGTTTTCTATTAGCCAGATATTTATTAAACCAGCCAACAGCCTGCTCAGATAAACCTATATCAAGCAGGCTTTGCTTCAGAATGGAATGTGTCAAAGGCCTTAGAAAAGGTCAACAAAAGAGAGTTGTGCACACTTTCTTTTGATTCAGCCAGTCTATTATATAATTTGAGAGTTTGAGTGAGGCTGTAGTTGTGCTGTGTTGTTTCCTAAAGCCGGATTGATATGGGGAGAGAATGTTGTAAGTATGAAGAAAATCTTTCAACTGATCGTTTACTAGACCTTCAAGGACCTTTGACAGGATGGACAACTTGGAGATGGGTCGATAATTATTCAAGCAAGTAGGGTCCCCCCCCTTTCAGAAGGGGAAGGACGTAAACGATTTTCCAAATTTCAGGAATACAATTTGTGGTGATAGTGAGGTTAAAAAGATATTGGAGCGGTTTGGCAATAAAATCGGCTGCTAACTTTAAGAAATATGGTTCCAAGTGATCTGGGCCTGCAGATTTACTAATATCAAGAGATCAAAGAGCTCAACGGACCTCTTCCACTGAAAACAACCTAAAAACAAAGGAAGGTTGACCAGCAGAGATATGGCCTAGAGACATGTTTCCAACATCTGGGGCAGGAGACGCTATATTAAAAGGGCAGGCATAGCAATCGTGGAAGAAGACCGAGAGAATAAGGAACCAGAGGCAGAAAAATGATAATTAAAACAATCAAGTATAGTAGCCCTGTCAGTTACAGTGGTAGCATCATTAACAATACAGGGTGGGAGTTCGCTATGATTATCAGTGGCTGAGATAGATTTGATCACTTTCCAAATTTTTTTAGGGTCGTTTAAGTTTTTCATTATTGCAGAGATAAAAGCTGGACTTTGCTTTTTTAATAAGAAAGGTAAAACAATTTCTGAGTTGCCTAAATATAATTTTATCTGCCTCAGACTGTGTCTTTCTGGCCTTAGCCCAGGCAAGATTTCTATTATGCAGTAGATCGGCTAAATCGGGCGTGAACCAGGGATTATCCCTCCCCTTAACCTTCTATCTTCTGAAGGGAGCATGCTTATCAAGCAGGGAAGATAAACCTTCAGAGAAAAATTGCCATGCAGTCTCTACATCATTAATTAATTCAATACGATCCCAGTTAAGATCATATAAATCACGGAAGAACGCCTGTTCAACAAAGGCACTCATATTCCGTTTTATCAAAATACGAGGTTTGGATTTTGGAACTTTGGCATTTCTGACTGCAGCAATCACACAGTGGTCGCTAATATCGTTTGCAAAAACACCTGACATAGAATACTTGTGCGGGACATTAGTCAAGAACAAGTCAATTAAAGATGATTTATCTGGACATTTTGAATTGGGGTGTGTGGGGCTTTCAATGAGCTGCATAAGATTTAATGAATTGATAGCAGCACTGCTACTTCAGCGTCATTTGACACTTGTGAGGACAAAGTGCGAAAAAATATAAACTTGGTCAACCAATTTACAGCAATCACGCCAGGAGTCGGAACATTTTCAGATCATTAAATAATTTAAGTCCTGTTAAGAATAACTGCATTAAAGTTAGAACTCACCTGAGGCCAGTCCAGTAGGGCTGCTGTCATCTGGCCGGTCTGATTGCAGTCACCATCGATGGCCTACGGAAGCAACACGAGTCATTGGTTTCAAGTTGAGAATTACAGTTCTTTATGATCATATGCACAACAATTAGAGTTAGTTAAAGTTCTATTATAGGGCTAATATCTAAACATGAATACAATGTCAAATAAAGTAACATACATGCGTGTATTTAAAATAAAAAATCGGAACGTAAACATGTACATGTATATGAAAGGTTATAAATACACAGAGGGTTAAACAGGAAGTAAAGTTTATGAAGGTAAAGTGACATAAGGCTTCACCCTCTTAGTCGATTAATCGGTCATTTTGCTCCAAGTCAAATAAAATGTCTTTCGATTAAGAGTGACATTAATTGAAGGCAACAGTCCATGTTAAGTTATTCACTAACAGCAGGAAGTGTGATTTAGAAAGTGAAATGAATCCTGATTTCAACCTGTTTGCCAAGGATGATAAGTTGAGCATCCTCCTTCTTGGCCAAAGCAGCCATGATCTTGGAGACCTGCAGGGGTCCCAACATGTCATAGTCTTTCCCAGTCACCTCCACATGAATGCCACGATCTGCTCCCATGGCGAGGGCAGTACGGATGGTCTCCTAAGTGAGGGGGAAATACGGGTCAAAGAACTTCTTTTGAGGGTCAATAAGAATAACTGGGAAGTGCTGCTCCCGGAAACTACATTGTGTTACCAAACCAAAAAAGGATGAATCCACAATATGCTAGTGACTCAAATTGATATGACATTCATCTCCATATTAAAAAATAACTACATTTGTAATACTTCTTTCTCATATTGGCTTTCTTCAGAAGTTTGTCCTGATTAATTACAGTATGAATGATTAAACATTCTGGACCTAAAATCCTATTTAAATGCCACTGGGTGTTGTAACTAATCTCAGTTGATATACCGTCCAAAGAATGGTCATAAGTAAATATAGACCAAGCCTGCACTCTAATTAGGCGATACGTACAAACAATTGACAATAATTATTAACTTATTTTTAAGTCATCTGCAAGACAAGAAAAGTACAAATTGAATAGGAAAAGTGTTTATCAATTTGCACAGGAAGAGATTTTCAAGTGGAGTTATACATAATTTCTATTTTTTATGTATTTATTTGTTCTCAGGAACAATGGATATTAATCAACATCACTGTATATATATATATATGCCAGTGTTATCCTGAAGGCTAATTTTCAACTGAGGCCATTAAAACAACAAATAAAAAGACAACATATAAAACAAGAACAAGAGATAGCAAAACACAATAGCTGAACAGGATAAACCACTTAGAGGAGTACGGCAGCATCATGTAAAGTAGGACACGTAAAAAAAAAAGAAGCAATCAATACAAAACAATGATGAGTGGACAATCAGTGCTTCATTTCAGCACGATTCTGCTGAAGTATTTTTAAGGATAAAGCTGAAGCCCAGCAAAAACCTATAGAACCACTAAAAGAACTCCTCCAAAAGTAGGACAAAGAGCCACACTGTCCTGGGCTGTATGTCTCCGGGACTTGATTAACAAGAAAGGGCTGCAGAGTCCGGCCCTGTCTTACCTACCTGTGCTTGTTGTGGCCCACAGCTGACAGCCACCACCTCCTTAATAAGCTTCTTCTCCTTCATCTTGACCGCCTCCTCCACAGCGATCTCACAGAAGGGGTTCATTGAGTGCTTAACGCCATCCGTCACCACGCCACTGTTGTCCGGCTTCACACGAATCTGGAGGAGGAAGACCACAGGACAGAGTCAAACAATCCAGGGAGCCCAAATTCTAGGGCAACCTGCCAAACACAGGAGAAAGAGTGAGCCCGCACAATGTCGAGAGGTGAAAAGGCAAGACATCTAGTGATGCAGGTTTAAAACAGGAGCCCTGCAACTGGCTAAACACTCATTTTTGGAGATGCTCTCACCTCTTGTATTGCTCTGCACTGCTTCACTATTTGAAAAGGTATAGAGAATAACTTATTGTGAGTGTATAAAACATGACATCTGGTCTGGTGTTAATTAACATGTGGATATTTAATTCTAAAACCATGAGTATTGATATGTGCTGTAGAAGAGCAAGAGCATCAGTGATATCTAGTGATACGGTTTAACTCACAGATCACATTCCCATTCATGCCAAAGGCATCTGATGTGCTTAAGGTCAGGGCTCTGAGCCGGGCGGAACAAGTTCTTCCAAACCAAAGTGGGGGAAAAAGGACTTTGCTTAAACCCCTGATGAAAAAGCCACAGTGGTAGGAACACAGAGGTAAGTGGCCAGAGGTGTCCATATTGTTTTGGTCATATACCGTGCCTGTGTCATTGAGTCAGAATTGAGCACTGACACACATATCCTGCTGAGGGCAGCTGAAGCAGGAGGGTTCTTGCATGAAAGAGCAGCACATATTGATTGTGGTTGTAAATAGGAGACTGTAACCTCTAAATAATAATAATAAAACTACATTAATTGAGTGACTGCACCATGGTCTTACAGACTCAATTAAGATAAAGGAAACGCTGATTCAGTGGAGGACATGAACATGTTTCAGACAGACAGACATTAGGTTACATAACTTACAAAGATGAGCCTTACAACCGTTATGGAAACTAGCAAGTCTGACATTGCAGACAATAATCTAAATGATTAATCATGCATGCTGCATCCGATCAGGTGACCATATCAGTTTATCTGCAGACTGCGTTTAGTTATCAAATACGTAACCAGGTAGTTTTGCTCCTCAGCTCTTGAGCCACAGCCAGCTGGTGCCAGCAGGCTAACTAACGTTAGCTAGCAGACACAGAAAGTCAAGTGAGTGAGTACAGGAAAACTACACTTGAAAAAAGTGAATACACCCGTTGCAAAAGTGGAAGGATATTTACCTTAACGGCGTAGTCAATAACACGCTTAACTCCAACGAGGACACGGCCAGACATTGTCGCTGAAGCGTTTACCTGTGCGGTACAAGAGACAGCTAACGAGACAGTGTCACCGCAGTGAACCTTCACCCAGGGAGGAGAGGTCGGACGTATTTTAGGGTGACTCCAGCTGAGGGGACCGCCTCCTATTCCAGCCAATGAGAACAGACAAGGGGCAACGCTCTCTATACTGATTGGCCAAGACGCGCTTGAAGCCATTGTTAAATTCAATATAGTGAGTTAATGACAAATAATACTTATTTAAGATTTTTTTGTTTTACTTGTTGAATCCACTGTCATTTGTCTGATAATTTAAATAGCTCAAACCGCGACAAATCACCTGTGAATAATGTAGTGCTCCTCTTATCTGCGTCGTAAACAAAGGCCAAGAATGAACCGTTCCGCTGTCTGTGTGGCAAAGTTCACGGCGGACAACAGAGTGACGCAATGAGGTCAATGTAACATGATACATGGTAAGTTATACATAAGGATGACCTGATAACATTTTTGATTTTAGTATATTCTGAAAAGTGTCCTAATAACATATTTCAGATTTTAGGATATTCAGAAAAGTTTTCTTCTAATACCAAAGATGAGTAGAAAGAAATATCATAATATAAATTGTATTACTGGTCTATTTTGTTATTAATTGGCCACATAGGCCACTAATTATTAAGTACCTACAATTTGACTTTGGCCAATGTATATGCTATGTTGCCTTGGCGTGTTTTAAAAGAAAGCGAAACCTTTCTTCAACAATAATATAATTTCAAATTAGGAAAAGGGAGGAACATTCGTCTCAAATTACAGCAATATCATGTCCCTTACTGACACATATATGGTCGACCACATATTAGAAACACTCCTCATTATATAACAACACCACAAACTACAGCCTTACCACCACTCAATGGCTTCAACAAAATATGGACATTATAACCGACTGGCATTTTTATTGGACTGTTTTGTTCTAACTAGGTGTACCTAATAAACTGGTGTAGACGAAGTGAATCTTGGTAAAGTAAAGTAGCCACATTCAAAATCCCTAAACTAAAGGACCCTTTACATTTAAGTCTAGCTGAAAGAGTTGACTTTCCCTCGATGAATAATAAACTTCATAACTTCAGAAGTAAAAGTAAACTTTATAGTGATAGACAGATTTAGGGCAGATTTGTTTGCATTGTAAAAAATCCTGCTTTGTAATGAGACACTTTCTCAAAATAATGACTTTGTCCTATAATTTCTAAACATCGACGTATCAATATTTTTACTCAGGCCTAGTGGGCAACTAAGTCATTATTTGAGCTGCTAAGTATTTTTCTCGAGATAAGTAAGTTATTCTTTGGACATTTTATTTTGAAATATCTACTTATTTATTTATTGGACTGTTTTAGTCTTTCCCACTTTCTCTCACGGTTACCAACCTCCCCACTGGTAACGTCGCACTGTATATATTATGACCAGGGCAGAAACCGTTGTTTTTGAACGCATTAACCGTGTGAGTTCCACATCTTCAGAGTCAGCTCGGGTCACCCAACGGCAGCAGCGGCGGCCTCCATTTTAACTCCGACACCGAGCAACACCTCACGTGTCCTGGTCTGTCTCTCTCACATGACCCGAGTGTTTGTTCCCGTGATCAGCACTTCCATCTCCGTCTGTGACACCGAATATCACTTTTTACTCCAACCCTGATGGATATGCTCGAACAGAGTCTGGACAGCGCCAGGTAACCGGGACTCGGTCAAAATGGCTAACAAGCACAGGCTAGCTCCAACATGCTATTTCTGATAGCTAGTTTAGGACGCGGACTTAGGCCTAACCTTAAAAACACTATTGTATAAACGAATTAAATTAGCGGTTGAATTCGAAAGAGATGTAAGATACTTTGCTAGCTGGATAGCCGACTAATTGTATCCCAGAGTGTCTAGTTGTGTAAAACATGATTAGCTAATAACACAATAGCTAAGTTAGCTTAAGCGAAGTATTTATACACAACCGCTGTGAAGTACAGGGACTTTAGCCGTGTTGTGTTTTACTTTGCGATCGTGCTGTTGGTCGACTGGCAGTCTTTCACAAGTTTGCCATCAGCTAAAGCAAAGTTGAGGATGAAAGTAATTATATGTATTTGTATCCACAATACTGGTTGCGTTAAACTAGTTATTTGGTTTGCAGCCAAGAAAAGCAAGAAGAAGAGGTTGTCCAGACGTCTGAAGGTAAGAATGAATTCACCAAGCTGTCAGTTATCACATCTGGTATCCTGCGCATACATATTTTGTGCAATAGCCCAAAGTAGATATAACGTTAACGGATGACACACTACTCCATCTGATAAATAAGCGTTGTGTCACAGAGTATGGCTTGTATTTCCTGTTCTGTTCAAACTAGCTAACGTTACATCATGCAGGAGGCACATATTATGTTCAGCAACTCCCGGCTTGTTAGCTTTCTTTATTAGCTTTTTTTTCTTTTCCATTCTCACGACTGACTGATTTTTTTCTGCCCGCCCCTGTGACGGAACAGGAGAAGAACAGACCGCTGTGACAATAGCCAGTGTTCAGCAGGCTGCAGCGTTTGGTGACCATAACATACACTATCAGTTCCGCACTGAGGGGGGTCAGGTGAGTGACTTCTGAAAGACATCAAGTGTGCATGCAGAAGCGTACTCAAGTAATAGTACAAAAGGATGAGAATACAAATATAGTCATTATGCAGACTTGTATATGTGGTATTGTTGTTTTATGTAGTGTATTTATTGTCATATCCAGGCCAGGAACATTGGATGCAAACAAGCTTTTAGCTAACTCTGGTGCAATTACTTTTAATTGTGAGCTGTCCCTGCAAACTAAATATATTTTTATTACTGCTCTATAGTTAGTGATGCATTGATGTGTTAGCATCACTGATGTTGCAGCTGGTAAAGATGTAGCTATTGTTAACTACTTGACAACATTGTCCTAAACCATGAATTGCTAAAAATAAATGAATCACCCAGATCAATTTTCAGGTAAGGTACCTCAAAATTGTACTTAAGCGCAGTACTGGAATAAATATACTTAGTTACATTTCACCACAGCCCCTAATGGCATATTGGTCTAACGTTTAGGGTTAGATTGCATCTGTACAGCACTCCCAACAGAAAACAGACTCGGAATCACTTTATAGCTACGGTGGAATAAACATCAGCGGGCTGTTTGACATAATTAGCAACTGAAAGAGCTTCACATTACATATTGATAAATGGCGTGGAATGGATTACGCATTTACAGAGCAAAGTGAAAGTGGTAGATAATATGATTGTCTGTAAACACAATTCCACCCCACATGTACTGTATATGTGCGCTTTGCAATTTATGGTCTGTCATACTGAGCGTTTTGATGTAGGTGCGCTCACATTAGTGAGAAGAACCTGAGTTCCTCATGAACAGTGTTATGTTGTCATGCGTTTTCTCCGGATGCTTGGGCTCCGTCCTCTATACCAAAAACAAGTCAGGAGGATAGCAGGCTCTAAATTACCTGAAGGTATGAGTGTGTGGGTTTTCTTTTTCTAGTCTCATGAGTGTTTTCTTGCAGTCCACTAATGGGGTATTTGCTCCAGCAGTACCTAGTGATTGACAATGGGACAGCAGTGCAAATACATTGATTTGAAAAGGATAAAAGTTGGTTTATCCTCTTCCAGATGATTTACACTGGAGGGAATTAAGTCAGGGATCCATGTGGCTCATTTGGTGTAAACAAGGCTAGTGTGAGTGATCATGTGATTGCAGCCGGTTCTGGGATTGGCATGGGAATGCTGTCACATGTCAGTCAGGAGGAGAGTCACATGATGGAGGGTTACAAACACTGATTCATGCCACAAACAAGCTCATTTATGTGACCTTGTTTAAAAAAATTGAATCTGGCACATTCTGAAGCATCAGCAAATCGAGTGGGATACAATATGCTCATGCTACAGAATGTGCCTGAAGTGTGATCAATGCGCTACTGTATTGGACTATAGTGTCAGGTACTAGAGATATAAATCTACAATTCGGGTACGGTTTCGATTTGGACACAGTACGTCTGTCACAAGGACTGGAGTAAACCACCTGAATAAACAACTGGTTTCTCTGGTTCCTCTCCACCTTGCAGGTGACGTACCGTGTTGTTCAGGTGACTGACCAGCAGCTTGAAGGGCGAGAGGATGCGGGAGGAGCAGTGAGTGTCGTCTCTACAGCTGCCTTCACTGGGGCGTCTCAGGCTGTGGCTCAGGTACCAAAGTCTCCTCCCCTTTTATTGATCAAAGAGAACCCACTGGGGCTATGGACTGCTTTTAAAGACTTATTACTTAAAGTATAAAGCCTGCAGTATTTCAGCTTTTATCAACAAGTCTTTCTGATTAAATATTAAAACGAACAATGAATTTATTCTGCTAACATATCGTCTCTGCAGACACAGAAGTTAGTGTTGTCGAAACACTATTAAAAACACATAAATGAGACGTAGCATTGCACAACGCCATGTAAATACTTAAGCATGTGTCTGAGCATGACAGCTGCCCGACACGGAGCTACTCATGGAGAATAAAAATGAAAATGCAGAACTGTTTCCGAACGAGGCACCATGGTTATGTTCATAGCCAGATTCAGAACATGTTTTTGGTTCAAAACATACAATTATCTTTGCAAGAACAGATTCAAATTTGTTTTCATTTGCAATACACTGACGGCCTGACTGACCTTGCCGTTATCTCCGCTAACAAGATCCTTGCTACGTCTTTTTTTCTTCTCAGCTGTCAAACTGTACTGTGTGTTGCTTGGGGGGTCTCGAGGGGGACGCTAGTATCAAATCTGACAGAGACTGAGGTGTACGTTTACCTGCTGTGACCGCTCCATTGCGACTTGTTCAAGCCTCCCCTCTGTCTCTCTCTTATCTGTCACAGGCTGTGATCCAAAACCCTTTTAGTAATGGAGGAAGCCCAGCAGGAGAGACAGTGGGAGGGGAGACGCGCTTCGCTTACTTCCCAGCAACTGCGGTGAGCGACGGGACTGTGTCCGTGCAGGCTGCCGCGGACCCCACACTCACACAGGCAGGGGGTGAGTCGGTTCTCACACTTAATTTGGGTTTAAACTTACCACAGTGTCACTGAAAATACTGTATAAACTAGACCCAAAACAAACAGGAGTGCATTGAGTTCCAAAATGAGAGAACAGCAGCTCTTTTTTTTATAGTTATAGATGAACCAAGATCTCCACCAAAACATAGGATGCTTTAAGTCATAAATGATGTTGCCTTTTGCTGAATACTGTAACAATACAATATTACAAGAGACACAAATGAAGATAGCTGCGCTGATCATATTTAGTGGTGGGGATCCAGATGAGGCTGGTGGACTGTCAATGAGGGTGGTCAGGGCTTGTTCGACCTGGAGACCAGGACGTTATACACAACCAACAGCTGCTTGTTCTGGTACCCTGTTGCTGAGACAGTGTTTCTGGGAGGACGGTGTAATTAATAACCCTGTGTTTCTGCTGGTGTCTGGTTTGCCACACTGTTGGCCCAGACTAGTCCTCCGCACAGGCATAAAAACCGTGACCCAAACAAGACCTGTACCTGCATTTCGAGACCCAGTTGTAATCCAGTTTGATTCAATGTTGTATTTTAGTTATTCCTTTTCAAAAGAGAGGGATATGCTCGTGGCCAGAATAAACATATACAAGTCTAGGGCTGTAATTTACAATTATTTTCATTATTGATTAATTTGCTGATTATTTTCTTGATTAATCATTTAGTTCATTAAATGTGAGAGAACTTGATTTAATATGCTTGTTTTGTTGGACCAACAACAGAAGCCAATGGTATCAATTTACTGACGTGTATGTTAACAAACGGCATTAAATTCTCTCATTTGAGAATATTTGTGCTTGAAAAACACTTAATAATAGAGTTAATAGTTATATTAATAATTGCTGATTAATGGATCCAAAGAATCAATGATGCACTCAATAGGGCTGCTCGATTATGGCCAAAATCATAATCACGATTATTTTGATCAATATTAAGATCACGATTATTTATCACGATTATTCATTAATTTTAGGAACAACATCTTTTCATTGCGCTTTAACGTTTAAATGAACAAAAACTCTGCGTCCACTTCCATTGTTGTGTTACATTCTGGCTAATATACAAATGTACACGTCTTTGCATCAAAATATGAATAAAATGTTTACCCAAAATACGAATAACATGTTTACCTAAAATGTACGGCTCCATTGTTCTGCTTGACCATAGCTCAGTCGTAGTTGCAAAATACTCGACAGCTGTGACATCCCTTTGTATTTCCCCCCGATGTTTTTCATACAGTGCAGGTAATGCCTGTTTGGAGAAGTAATGGCGTATCTGTTGTCGAGTGTCTTGACCATTTTTCTGAAGCCTTCATTGCTCAGTATTCATTGGACACATGTCTTTGGCCAAATGAAATGTGATTGCAGCCGTTATTTCAGTGCGTCTTTGGGAGTTGGGCAGATACGCTGTCGTGCTATGCAGGGTCGCGGTTATGCTTTTCTGGGTTGACGACGTTGCACATGGACGAAGATTCAGCCTTCTGCTCCCGACCTTTGACCTTTCACACCCGTGACCGTCTGTTCTGTTGTCTCTCTCCTCGACCAGAGTCGACTGCTCATTTAATCATGGCAGCCAAAATCATGATTGCGTTTAAAATTCGATTAATTGCGCAGCCCTACTCAATAGTGTCTGCAGCATAAACCCACAAAGCAAGCTCTGCCCGACGATGCCACAGAAAGGGAAGAAGATCATGAGGTTTCTTTGCTGTGGGGTAACGACCGAGGCCAGGGCCTTGGAGAAGGAAGTGGGCAGCAGTCTTTCTTTTCTGTGAGCCTGCGGTAGTTTAAGCAGGCATGGCATTCGGGCTGAGTAGTGCACTGGAGGGGGTGAGATAGTGACATCTCCTATAAAGGTGAGGGATAGGGGAGGATAGTGCATGGAGCTCTGGCAATGAACCACATTCTGACAAGACTGGTTTCAGGGGTGGGAAGGGCTTGACCTTTTTACGGAGTATCAAAGTGTAGTCCTGGTGCAAGCATTGTTAATACATATCACACGCCAGCAGAACAAATATATATTAACAGGGTGTGTAGTGCCAGCTATGTGACATTACTTGCGATACTCTTAACCAGTTATTTTTCATTACTAAATAATTGACCATCACCACGGACCATCACTCCTTTTAGCCGAGCTGTGGTTGTGTAAAACTCCAGACAGAACGGATTGAAATATAACTTTTTATTTATTACTGTTTTTTTACTCGCCACGGTTCTATTGCACTGTCAGTAACTGGCGTAGTTGGAGGAGCTCAGACCCAGCGTAAAGAAGCACCGATAAAATAGCCAGTAATGTTTTAAGCTTATCAAGCCATTCCGGGGGCGAATTGCATCGTTAAAAGTCGACCCTCGCACTCTTAATTTGTTGTGAGATAATTCATTAGAGCAACGAGAGTCTGCCTTTTATGCCGGGTTGCCCTTTTGTTTCTCACCGCATTGCAAACTGATGACTGCTCTGCCTTCCACAGGTCAGTTTTATGTGATGATGACCCCCCCTGATGTCATTCAGACAGGCACACCACGGACCATCGCTCCTCGTACACAGTCTTACCCTGCGTGAGTATCGGCTCTGTCAGTTGCTATCTGGCAGAAGGAATTATTAGAATAGCTGTCTTGCTATTTCTAAAAACAAAGTAACTGCTGGTCAGTTCTCGTAAAACACCATTGTTATCTTCAATGGAAATCCACTTGAAATAGGCCATTTGGTGGATTTAGCTGACAAGCTGTGACTTGCTTGATGGTGAACTTTGGTTGGAGTTTAAAAATGGGACAAATTGCTTTTTAATGTCTCGTGTTCAGAGCCATTCACAGCCATTACCTTGGCTATGATTTCCGATTTGACATTTCTGTCCCGGTTTTAACCATTTACTGCAAGAATCACACACGTTTGAGTCTGTGACGCTTCAGCACAAATCCCTACAAGCTTGACAGGGACTTCTTTCAGTTCAATAAACCCCACCTGGCAAAGCCTCAGATACAACCCTTAAATCAACATCAACGCATATTGAGTGAACAAAGCGTGCTGAATTCTCCGGAATCTAAATGCTAATCCGGCAGCAGGCTGGGGAAGTAGAATGATTTGGTATTTAGCAGAGAGATTGAGCACCAAATCCAGTTTATATGGACCGCCTAGTGGTCGATAAGTTTGGTCAATTATTGTATGTCATATGTACGTATGACTATAATTCAACTACTGCGAGGCTCAGTTCATACAACATAAAATTCTATTGTAGTTTATTTACTTAATTTTGGTACATCCTGGCTTTTCTCCCTCTCCAATATCTTCATATGATGTTTATCCCTCAAATTCACAACATGTATCATTGTAATCATGCATCAAACGACTCGGACTCCCTCCAACTGTTAGCCACATGCTGGTGATTGCTGTTATTAAGATAATCAGCAGGCTCACGTGAGCAAAGACAAACTGAGCTGTCGTTTTTATTTGCATGATACCAGCCTTGTTCTCGCCTACTACTAATTTTCTTTAACGTCCTGTAACTATGTTTCTTATAAGGTAAAAGCCAAAGCCCAGCAATTTGCTTACATGGTCACCCTTTTATCAAATTGAGTTAGCAATGACCTAAGTGAATATTCCTCCAGCCCCTTATAATTAACCTTTTAACATGTACTTAATAGTTATTCAGCTAGCTCACCAATATCGGTTGGCTACCAGCTCCTGTTTTTCTGTTGGTTTCTTTTTAAAAGAACACACAAACAGAAGAAAGACACTTTTAACCGTCTCTGCCTTTCATTCAATTTGTCAGTTTGAGGGGGGAGCCGTATATGGTTCGACAGCCAGGATGTTGACTGCTTCTGTGATTTTCAAGAACTTAAGATTTCTCAAAGATTTAGGCTGCTTTGTTGTGGGCCGCATTACGGAGAGTTGTAGATCTGCCTCAAATTTGGCAGCCGCTCCGCCACCTTTTGATGTCGCTTGATATTCACAGCGTACAGCCGACCGCTCTCCAGTCGAGAGTAACTAACAAGTCTACGTTGCCATGTGTTGAAATACAAACTGAAATGTTTTTTTCATCTCTCACAATGCCTATCTGCAATATGTTTGTTTCTGTTTATTTCCTGATTCATGAATAATGTATGATTTGTGAACGAGCCTCAGAGTTATATTTAGGTGTAAACTAATGAACAGTGACATTATCGTTGACATGTGAGTAAAATGAATGAACATTTCCCACCCTCTGCCGTTCGCAGAGATGAAAACGAGCTGCTGCAGCATGAAGGTTTAGACTGGTGAGGACAGTTTCCACATTTCTCTCACACCTTTTTGTTTTTCACCGCAAATTAACCAATCAAATTAGTCCACGAGAAGAGAGAAGACGCACACAGACCTCTGCCCTCCCGTCCCATAAGTCCCCAGTGATTCTCCCTGCTCGTGATGTAGCGTTTCTTCAGTGCTGACCCCGATCCATTGTTGTTAGTTGTCCTTGTGGCAAACTCGTTTTTTCATTAGGATTTAACAAATCAGGTCGTTGTTCTCCATCCGGAAACAAATGGCTTGTTCCACACTTATTAATTTAGTATCATTTTCAAAGTGTCCCCTGTTTGAGTTTTTTACTTATTTAGCCTAGTTTTGAAGAGTGCTGCAAGGATGACGTGAGCTTCACACCAGATCCCAAATGGCAAAAAATTATTATTTTTTTTTCCATTAAGCTTTGGACTATTAAAATAATAATAATAATAATAATAAACTCTGTGGCAAACATCATTTTTTGATGTTTACGTATTTTGTTAAAGTTAAGACAAATCAAGTAACAAGCTAACGTTAGACCACAATCGAGCCACACCGCGGTCACAGGATTATACACACCTTCACACACATTCCTTCAGCACTCTAGAAGTTACAGCAGTACAGGGACAAATGAAGTCATGTGTTTTGTCAATTTCACTATATATATATATATATATATATATATATATATTGTGTGTGTGTGTATGTATGTATGTATGTATGTGTGTGTATATATATATATATATATATATATATATATATATATATATATATATATATATATATATATATATATATATATCTCATATCAAGCCCAAGCTGCAGTCACTTGTATCTCAATGTACAATGTCCTCTAGGCCTGTACATTTAGTTATTCAGTCATCCACATTTTTATTTATTTTTTTAAACACTTTGCCTAAGAGTACTGTTAGTGATCCATTATACAGCTGAAATCTGTTGAGATACAAGACGGACTGCATTTTTGTGTGGCTCTCAAAACAGATATCAGCAGTCAAGTTGTGTTGATAGGTCACAAACTCACTGCTGTAGACTAAAGAAGTGTCGTAGAGCGACAGACAAGGAACACATGGGACCTCACAGGACATCAGAACTTTGAGTAAGCAGAAATGCAGACAATAAACAATAGTTCATGTTTGTTTTTTTTCCCCCTGTCCAAGATGTTTCTTTTGCATCCTATTCTGCACCGTTGCTGTTCTCTTGCATGGATGTTGATTCATTATAAATAGATCGAGTGATGTATTAATTGACATGAGAGTGTGTTATTGGCCTTTTCATGCTGTGGTGGCCGGATGGATAACTCTCCCCGTCACGTCTCAGGGACTTAATTAACAGAATACCTAAGGGAGGACACAGACAAGAGACAGTTGTGTCATTAGCCGTAAGCCCAGACTCCAATAGACAGCATCTAGGTTTTTTTCTTCTTCTCAGTGTTGTAATTTTCCAGCATAATAAAGCAGAGCGCTCCCTTCAGGCCACACCTGGGAAGAGGGCAGTAATAAGAATACGATGGTTGGACACTATTCCAGTCAAAGCAGCCCAGCTTCAGGACATTGGAGTTACCGGGGCTGCATATGTGGCCTCATGGCTGTGCAGCTTTCTGTATTTCTACCAAACGAACTACGTGCCTTCAGAGGCTCCTATTTAAAACAGCACACTGGTGGCGGCAAGGGCTGTGGTTACAATAGGCTTGAATTTAAAGATAACAGTGAATAATGGTTTTCAATAGGCCCAGGATTAGGTGAATTTGGGGGACTGGATTGGATTTGTGCCTGATTGTAGGGCAGCCGGAGATGGGAGATATTATAGCGTGTGAAAAGTGTTTTATTTCTGCAGGAAAATGGATGGACCGCGAACACCGAGAGATGAAAGGAGAAGAGCGCAACACAATGAAGGTGGGTAATTGGCTGCGATTGTGGCTTTTGATTTCATCAGTGCAACACAATGCAGTGCGGTGTCTAAATGGAGCATTTTTGTTGAAAAAAACCCACCTGGCCTTGTCTAAATATTCTATTAGGAATATATAACGTATGTTTCTGCACTGGCCACTAGAGGGTGCTGTTAAGCCGTCAAAGTTAAACAATATTTCATATCTAGAGGGCATAAACTGAAATGACCAGACGGAAGAAATAAAAACCTGGTTCTTTCAACTCTGATCTCTCGATATAAAAAATTCTGGTTGTATTTTTATATATTTCCTAAGCTGTTTTGTATTTAACATTCCATCAGTTGAAAGGCGGAGAAGAGACAAGATAAACAACTGGATTGTCACGCTTTCCAAGATCATCCCAGACTGCAATATTGACAGCACCAAGACTGGAGCAGTAGGCTGTCTCACTTCACTTCTACACTGACGCCAACTAGTTCTGTTTTCAAATGGTCACCATTTATCTCTGTCCTTCCTAGAGCAAAGGGGGCATCCTGTCTAAAGCTTGTGACTACATTCGCGATTTGAGGCAAAGCAACGTGCGACTGCAGGAGGGCCTGAAGGAAGTGGAGAGGATACAAGTGGACAATGAGTTGTGCAGGCAGCAGGTAGGAGTATCAGTCTGTGTGAGTCTATTTGGCTATGCGCTCTAGCCCTACAAATATTGGCGTCATGTGAAGTTTCCAGGAATTCAATGGGTAAAGAAGGTCTATGAATGATAATGTAAAAATCTTCCTTTGAGGTGGCCGGGTGTTCCAGATAAAGAGTGACAAATAATAAGGCGGCCACAGCGGGCTGCATGTGTGTCTGTGAAGATTGCCACTGCACTGAATAGATGAGTTTGCTTTGGAGTGCATTGCAACATCCTCTCGCTCGAGTCTCGGAGGCATGAAATCCACCTAGCCCCATACATACCTTCACTTTTTCAAGAAAAAAACCCTCTGAGACTTCCACCTATGTAGCTGATCATCACAGCCTGACAAAAGGGGATCAAAAGAGTTTGCACTCATATAATGTTACCTGAAATCAGCGCTTTGAAAGACTGGGAATAATATACACGGGTTGTGTGAGATCTAACTGCATGCTAATGTACTCAAGTATTGTGAAATCTTGCAGCTCCGAGGCTGCCACTTCTCCCCATTGAGTCCCGGGTCTGCGAGGCGCTCTGCAATACACTCTTATTCTGATGCTCAAAGTTGTCTCCTCAGTCCCTCAGTGGGGTGGCAGAGAATTTGGGTTTCCCCCCCAAGTGAAATGTAGCATAGATGACATATCTCAAGATTTGATAATCCAGCTGGTTGTGGACAGGGGTGTATTTGAAAAGGGCTGCACACACTACTCTATAATCCCGGGGATTGAATAGCCCTGTGTATGCATTACACACAGCCGGCACTCTCGGTCTTCAAACGAAAAAGTTTGGTCTGTAAACTTGGAGCTATATTTAGCTGTCACGGAGATGAAGACGATGATAATGAGATTTTTTTTCCACCCCTCTTTGTTCTTAAGATTGAAGAGCTGAAGAATGAGAACGCTTTGCTCCGAGCGCAACTTCAGCAGCACGGCATCGAGATGGTTGGAGAGACCCCGCCGCAGTGAAGCAGAGACAAAACCAAAACAACAAAGAACAGGGAGGGGCACCACCACTCAGACACACAACCGACACATTGGAAGAGGAGGCGAGATGATAGACGAGGGAAAGAAAATGTAAAAAAAAAAAAAAAAAACAAGAACATGTGAAGAATCACTATCTTTTTTGTGAATGCATCCTTCCCTGGGTTCCCAGGTTGAGAAATCCTTCACGGACAATTGCTGTTGAGATAACCACCTGTTACGACTCAGTAGAAATGTGCTCCGAGGAAAAGATGCCCGCTCACGTCGTCATGGCGTCACGAGCACTGGCTATGAAAGAGAACCTCTGCTGAACTCCTCCCTTGTTTTGTATTTATGTAGCCTCACTCATGGACGATGATGTTTTGCCGTTTAATTGTTGTTCCTCGTCGGTGTATTTCTTTTAACCCCCCTTCAAATTACTAATTTTGATTTAGTTTTTGCTTTTATTCTGTTTGTGTTTTTGAGTTCTGTGTTAATGTTTGTTTTTAGCTGCTTTAATTTATTAGTCCGCTTGCTGGCAGAAGCCTTGATGGAGACCAGTTACACAGACGCTCACGCACCCCCAGAGTAGCAGATTTAATTTTTAAGTGAGAAAACATCAAAGTATGCAAAACATTGTTGATACTACAGACAGAATTAATGTTAATGCTACACACACATGGCTTATCTAGACCCAAACACAAACAAGGAGCAGTGCCGGACGATTCTTATCCACCGATTTATGTAAATAAGACTTCTTGTGTTTTAATACAGATTTTACACAACGTTAGAGCAGATTATCTCTGGGAGTAAACAATCAATAACTCATTAAGTTCATGGTGGCCCTTTGACGTAGTAATTACCATTAAGTGTGTGCAAAAAGGTGGTATACTTGAATTGTTGGGTATTTAATCACATTTTTAAAGATCCAACTGTTATTACAAATTGAAATGTACAAGTGTGGAGCATGTCGACAAATAACGAACCCAACGCGCTGGATTTGGACTGGAGGAGGAGGGGGTGGGGTGAAGTGAGGTGGGTGCGGCGCAAATGCCAACTTTTGTCAAACTTTCTTTTTTCATATTTTGTTCATGTGTGATTTACCGGCGTCTCAATACGCGTAAGAATAATCCCCACATGTTTCATTTCAAGCTGTTTGCTCTATTTTGGTATTGCGACACTTCAAATGCAGCTCAATGCACAAGCAGGGAGGGGGGGGCACACCCCGGAGAGTGGCACTCAAAAGACTCTGCTCACTATGGAACAGGAGTACACAGAAAATACTGTGTCGTACTTCTGAGTCGAGCATAACTTGTTCTCCACGAAAAGAAGGAATACTTTGAAAGTGGGGAAACTTGGAAATGAGCTCACGTATTGCTCTACCCACTCAGGCGAACAATAAGTAAACTGTAATGCGTTGTACAAATGGCAAAACCAATATTAACATTGTTGATGATTTTTGTGAATGAATATACATGATGTGTTGTGTTTTTTTTTCTTTTCTTTTTTCTCCCGGCTTTGGGGTGATGTGAGCGGAAGAGATATCAAGCTCTGGAGCCACTTATTAGAGCACGCTTGCGTCTCCCTGTGTCAACAGCTGAGGATCCAGCCGGGCAAAATCAGGCCGACCATCACTTTTTAATATCTCAGACTGTGCAAGTTACCAGCTCGTGCTCTGGAAGTGCTGCCAGATTCAACTCTGATATGGATACTGCGACTGTCTGAACTCTCAAACGAGGCGCCTCGCCAAAGTTGAATGATGGATGTTTTGCGGTAGATTTCTTTTATTATTACACCTCGGTAAGAGTAGTGCAGAGAATGTGAATGTGAAGTCATGAATAATGCTTTGGAAGACGGATGTTCACAAATGAAAAGGTCACTCGTGGCTAATTTTCTTTTTGAGAAGGGCAAAAGAATGAAGAGAGAAAAACAGTCCTTTCTGTAGCAGCCTCACTTTTCTCAGGTTAGATTTTAAAGACAGCTTTTCTAAGTAATATGGTGAAAAAATAAAACTTTCACTAGCTGATGACCTTTATGGGCTTTGGTTGTGGCTCATTGTCCTTCTGCAGGACATATACAAGTCAATACTTTATTACTGTTGTCTTTGTGTGTTTGTCCATCTGTTAGTTTTAGCAGGATAATATTATCATAATTTGAATAGATTTGAGTGAAATGAGACATGGGCTTCACTTAACATTTTGACAACTCAAATGTAGCTTCAAAGTAAAATTCCTATTTTGCTTGCTCTTGGTTTCAGATGAATTCTTCAGCAGTCCTCACCTGTTTCCATCAACAAATATGCCATCTTGAATTTGTTCAACTCTGCTTCGCATTTTATTCGATCTTTATTAAATTTGGTACACAGAAGCCCCATTAAAGCCATAACAACTTGATTAAAAATGTTAGACATTTCCCTTTAACCGTAAAATATGTGTGACTAAATTTGCAACAATCTACGTTTTTAAGGGGAAAAACGCACCTAGTTATTGTTAATTAATAATTATAAACTCAGCTAAACTTCATCACGACTGGGTCTTTTTTGACCAGATTTGATGAACAGTGCTGGCAGCAACCAATCAACTGTCATTAGAGTTTGATTCAATTTATGCCACATCCTGATTGCAGGTATCACTGTTGTCTCAATGGAGAAGAACACAGACCAAAACGCAAACACAGAAGTCTGTCAAAGCAAACTAAACTTTTCTAACTTTGGCAAAAAAGAAATGGTGTAGGACTTCATTCCTCATAGTTAGAAACTGATTGAGAAAATAATGGCTTTTAGATGAGCCAAGAAATGTCCTATTGATGTGGGCTACTTGGGATTATCTGCCACACTTGTACTTGACCAAATTTAGATTGATACATTTACTCTGGGAGGGAAATATATGCATCATATTTCATCTACACAAATATGATGCATTTAGATGTCAGAGCCACTGAAAATAACCACAAATCACCACCGTACACCGCTATACTATTGCTGGACATTGTGTGCAGGTGTTCTACAAAACCGCTTAGCCAATCAGCTCGAGTCACTCTGCAGCTCCAGACTTTCTGTTTGAAAGAACACATTTGGAGGAGTGAGCCTCGCTCTCCAGTTCACCCAATCGATTGATCAACACACTGGTAAAATTGAAACCAGTTAGTTAGAACCCACAGAGGGCACCTTGGGCGACAGAGATCAATGGTGGATAAAAGGCATCGGTGAGATTGAGCTTGACTTTGCAGGTCGGGGGCAGTGATTTGGATAATCTTCTTTTAAGTGCAGACTGGGGTGCCGCACGTGCCCAAACCTTAAGACTATTTATAACCCAGACTCATTATCTATCAGGATTCATTAGGCTGACAAACTATGTGTTACATTTGCCTCGGTTTTGTCTTCCCCCCCCTTCCCCACCCCCCACCTTCTGCAGAGTCTGCAGGCTCGTCAGCTGCCATTCAAAACACACTCAGCCAGCCAGCCCGGCGTCTGTGTGTTCCTGTCTCTGTTTGAAGTGGCTGATCTCCGATAACGCGTACCTCTCTGATTGGGACATACTGCTCTGTATGCCTGTCTGTCTGCTGCCTCTTTCACCCCCATCCTGTAAAAAGATCACTGAAGAGAACCAGGCAGAGCTGAAATACAGTCGGTTTGGAAAAAGAACCCCAGAAGGTGCCAGGGAGTGTCACTTTTTACCTCTCGGTGTTGATAATTCACTTACAATTAATTGATGCATTCATTGGAAGAGGAAAGTGCCATCGCCTTGTGTTAATTGTTAGTGCTGTAATTATTTGTAATGGATTTGAAACCGCGGCCCAATGTCTGGTCAGTATCGAGCAAATGTCCACGTTTGCCTGGAGGGTGGGACCAAGCCAACTACTGTCAAATCCTTTATGTGAATTGGGAAATACCCTTTTTATTTGACATTAAAGCACGTCTACCACAGCACATGGATGACTGGTTTCCATTGAACTGGCCAACACATTCTGCTGGCATCGTCTTGTGTCCTGCAGGCTCGTCTTACCTTTGTGCCGTACAGGCGCTCACTGTCTGCAGCACGTATGTCTACTCGGCCTCGGCCTGGTTCATTACATTACATTACATGTCATTTAGCTGACGCTTTTATCCAAAGCGACTTACAATAAGTGCATTAAACCGTGAGTCCAAACTCAGAACAACAAGAATCAAGCAAGTACAATTTCTTCAATAAAGTTAAACTACAAAGTACTATCCGTAAGTGCCATTTAAGTGCTACTAAAGTGCTATCGGTAAGGGACATTTTAGTGCTACTACGGCATTTAAGTGCTACCTTTTCAAGGTATAGTCGAAAAAGATGTGTTTTTAGTTTGCGACGGAAGATGTAGAGACTTTCTGCTGTCCTGATGTCAATGGGGAGCTCGTTCCACCAATGAGGAGCCGGCACAGCAAACAGTCGTGATTTAGCTCGAAGTGAAGGAGCTACAAGCAGATTGGCAGAAGCCGAGCGAAGTGAACGGGCTGGGGTGTGAGGTTAGACCATGTCCTGGGTGTAGACTGGACCCGATCTGTTCGCGGAATTGCCCACTCAGTGATCGATACTGGTAAGCAGGTGATCCTTGCTAACCGTGAAGTCTCAGTTTGCTAGAATGTGAAATTCTTGCCAAACTGATTAAGGACAAAGATCAGTTTACCTCAAGGTAAAAAGTAGAATAAAGTTCAGTCCCTAGTAGATTTGGATTACAGAGCAAATACTGAAATCCTAGCTGGTTTGGTTGACTTTTCAGACACTTGTGTAAAAAAGCAACAAATCGCAGCTCAAAGTGTTCAAATTAGAAAGACAGTACAGACTAGCATTCACATTCCCCATCTCAGAGATTGTTTTTTTGTCCTTGTGTACCACACTGATTCATCTTCCTACATGAATAACTACACAGCATCTGTATCATAATATATAGCATCAGCACAAAGATATGGGGCACATGGACCATCTGAGATTTTCTCTTGTTTTTGACCAACTATTGCTGTTGAACTGACAAATGTAAAATTCTGTTTGCATTTGTTCAAAAATGTTTTTTGATAATAAGGTTATAACATGTTCTACGACATAAAGTAAATTCATACCCCAAGAGGGAATATTTAAGCCTCTACCCATCTTAAAAAGGGCAGTTGCTATAACAAGTGGTTCAATGGGACTACAAAACATCATTAACCCGAGTAGTCTGCCTTCACTGGCCAAAGAAGTATGTCATCTCTGCAGTACTCTAAATGATATTGTACGCTCTGTTGTGTGATCTTCCTTATCATTATTAAATATGATATATAAAAGTCTTCCTGAGCCACAAATAGGAACATCAGATGACTCGGGTCAGAATCAGATTAGACGTTATCCTCTCTGTCATTCATACTCATTTGTTTAATTTTTTCAACTTCTTTTATTCTGTCCGTGAGGCCTGTTCTGTCCATTAAATGGTTGAGTTCCTGTACATATTAACACTAAACAAGGATCCAATAAGGGTTGTGCCAATATACCACTACGACTGAACACCTTTTCCTTATGTGAAGCAGCTGAAATCAACATTGGACTGGAGGATTCTTCTACATCCCGGGCTTTGATCAAGCTGACCCACACATTAGAAGGGACCAGTGGTCGGCTGGAGCCCGGATAATTGTTTCATGTAATGAAGAACATGAAATGGTTGATGCCCGATGATCAAAGAAGGGTTCTTGTTCATCACTGTCGCTGAACAAGTTTTCAGGCTGTAAAACAACTTAAAAAAAAAGACCTTTTTACTACAAGATCGTAGTTTAGATTATATTGAAGAGCAAAGCCTCCCAGCGAAACAGGCGGACGACTCCATTAGTGATTTTGCATTTACATGACGATGCATTGCCCCGTTACAAAAGATGTATCGGACTCATATTTCAGCTTTAAATCCCACATCAGGAGAATATTTCCATGTTGTGGCAGCAAGAGGCCTGAAATACCCAATTCATGCTCTGGAAGACTGAAACTGTATCGCAATCGTCATAAACATACAAGTGTATGCATGAAATTTGACCTTTGCGTTTAAGCTATCCTAACCATTAGGAGCAGTGGACCGCTGCGAAGGATCCATCGATCCTCGCGGTTCAGAGGACGACTGAGCCACAGCTGCCCGAGTAAGTTACTGTTTTCATGCATTTTTTATCAAGACGTAAAGAAGGAGCATGCAGTTTCACTCTGGGTTTAACTCACAGCACAAGCTCCCTGTTTCTGTTTGTTTACAAAATTACTGTGACTATATAAAAACCTTTCAATGGATTTTCTCTGGCCTTTGTCAATTTGTCAAACTATATCTATATATTCATTTTGCAGTGTGAAACTGGACTAGTATTTTGCCACCAGATGTTCCCTTGGTTTTTTCTTCTCAGTTGAGTATGTTTTGGGGAATTGTTTTGCCTTGAGAGATTCTGACAGTGGAGAAGGGAGAGAGAGAGACGGGGAATGAAGGGCCGCTTCGCAGACTTTGAACCAGGAACATTTGTGTTCATGGCAGGGCCTTGACCTCATGCTCATTATATAACTTTTACCAATGTTATTCAATCGTCCATTTATTCTGTGCGTTTTCTTGACTTTTTATTGTAACGAACTTTGAGCGACATTCTTTTTATAAAACCAAGTATAAAACCATATACATATGGTTTAATCCTCTTATTACTATTATTATTATTATTAAAACTAAGGACATTTTTTTAATGCCATTAAGATTGACTGTTGGAAAATCCCAGCAATATATTGCAACACTCTTACAATTCCACACACAATGGAATTTCCCACAGTCCATTCTCAAAATGCAGAAGCCCATCACCCTGAGCTCCATCCTGCCCCCGGAGTCTGAAACGTGACACTACATTTGTTTTAGGCTGTGACGGTCAGGAGGCCCGTGTTTATTTACATATTGACGCTTTTATGTCACACTAACACCGGTTGCTGCGTGTCCTAGTTTTGAAGGAAAGATGTAAACACTCGAGGCGACACCCTGGCTGTGTTTTTTGGGGGTGACGAGAGTTGTCGGCATAGCGGAGGGAAAATGAGCTGGATTTGTGGAGTGTCTCGCAGCTCAGAGAGGAAGAGGAGGAGGAGGAAGGAGAGGAAAGGGGGTGAGAAATGGGCAGGGGCAGGAACAGAGATGATGAAACAGAGACAAACGGGAGCATTGCCCTCGACCGGGGAGGGAAAAGCTAGAGTGGCGCCTGCCGAGGTGAATCTGTCTGCCATGCTGGTGCCTGACTTTGTTTGGCCAGAAGATTCTTCCCGATATGAGACACACACACTCAGGAAACACAGGCCAAAACACACCACTTGGAAAACCCACAACTTTTAACACTTTAACAGTTGTTAAAGGGGTAAATCTTCTCAAATAATGCTCACACAGGGAACCTGGATATGATATTGTTGTCCTGGTACAGTGACATATTCAGATTTCTCATGAGCTGAGTCACGCCTACTGATGCATGGCATACAAAATGACACGTGTTCATCTTGATTCGACACGGTGTGTCGGTTCAAGTCGTGGGCCAGAGCCCGTTTCTGTCCCTCGGTCGCACATAAAAACACACATACGCACAGAAAAGGGTGAAATGCATGAAGTGCAGACAGTGTGACGCCTTCTCGTCATATCAGGCCAGCGTGGGTAGATTCCAACAGATGTGGAGGCATTCGTTGTCGTATTTGTTGACACTGATGTTGTGGTCACCCAAAGCAAGCATGCGGGCCAGCGGGGTTATCAGTGAACGAGACAGACTGACGCAGGGGCCCCGCCACATGTTGTTTCACTAATTGAGTCAGCACAGGCAATTTGGAGGCACTTTGAAGATATAATGAGAATTCAAAAGGCCCCTGATGTTATCAGCTCTCACAGCCTTCCCGTTGATCAGTTTGTAGCTTTATTTTGGCCTTTTTTTGTTATTTCATTTCCACAATTATTGATTTTGTACTATTCGTTTTGGAATAGTTCTCTCTCTGACAGGCTAATTAATCTGAGTTGGTTTTTTTTATCGCCACTTCAGTGATAAGGGGAAGAATTATTCATACCATTTTTAGGGTCGCTTTTTTTCCACGGCATTGTTAACAATCGGGGTTATTGTAATTATGACGTTGTCATTAAATCCACACAGTTTGAAATATTTATCAACCTATCAACGATCGTTAACATGCGGTGTGTCGGAAAAATTAATAACTGTTTTAATGAAACAAAAGCAGCTGAGAGCGAAGAGAGATTGTGTCATGTAGTCATGATATACAACAGATTTGTTAAGTTGTGCCTGGAGCAATGCAACTCAACACCTTCCAGACATAATAAACCTCATCAGATGACATCATATTCATCTTTAATAAATGCACATTGAAACACCTTAACTCTCAATTGGAGGATTTTAATCCTGGCTACTATTCCGACCGCTCTCAAAGGGATTTAATTTGGTTCAACTGCAGGTTCCTATGTATTATGCAAAAACTGAATGGATTGAAAATGTGGGGCTAATTATTCCATTTGAGAGGTTGGAATTACATCCTTGAGACTGAGCAATGGATATTCCAAAGTGGCTCCCTCCCCTTAGTGAAGGATTCCCTGGGTCGAAACAAGTGCAGCTCAGTCAGCCGCGCAATACATTGACCCATGCAGTGTTGACCTTTGCTGTGGGAATCTCCAGCGCTCTTTCCAGGTGCTTCCAGGAAGAAGAAAAAATGTCTCATTTTTAGATGAAGCTCCGCGTCAATACAGAGTACATATTGCTCTCATACATTGTAAAACATGACGGTCCCCAGCAGCGGCAGCTTGTTCATGTGTGGAATTACAGTACAGTGTTCTGTCTGCGGAAAGTAATTTAATTAAAAAGTTCATTGCCGATTTTGATTTTGCTGAACGGACAGTGGGGCCCACATTCAAAAATAGAACCCCCCCCCCCTGCCTTCCCCAGTGTTGCGGCACTATGGAAGGGAGAGAGGAGGAGGTCAAAACTTCCCCAGTGGAGTGAGGTAACTGCTGCCAGGAATGGGCCGGGCCTCCCGAAGCGATGAGGCAACACTGAGCCCGAGTGTGTATAAATAACAGAATGCAAACTCAACCACTAGACAGCGGAAGGACTCTAACGAGCTGAGGGGTCACCAAAAGATCTGAAGAAATCCACTTGCCCAGACAATCACCATCCGTCACGATATTGTAGTGCTCTCCGGTCGCCCGACCCCCATGAGAAAGAAGACCTATCGACTCTACTCTTCAAAGGATTTAATAACTAAACCGTTTTAACCCCCCCGACCCCTAAAATGAAGGCATTCAGCATTGCAGTTGCAGTGACACTCGTGCTCGCCTTTATTTGCATTCTGGAGAGCTCTGCCGTCCCATTCACCGGGGTAAGAATTTGTCTTCAACTCACTTCAAGCGCTTATTAGCCATAAATGTTTTCACAGGATGCTAAAACGTGGCTCCTAAATGTGAATAATTCATTAACAGGTGCAAGAGCTGGAGGAGGCAGGGAGCAATGACACTCCAGTTGCGGCATATCAAGAAATGTCAATGGAATCGAAGGCGGTATGTTCAATTGACTGAATGAATTAAGGCAATTACCGTGAGCTAATTCAAATGTGAGTGGATGCGTTTTCCCCACGGAGTGTCCTGTGCCCCCTCCACACGAGGAGGGGATGAAATGCCGGAGATGAACACTCTGCTTGTGTCTCTTGTCTCGCACAGATGCCGGGTCACATCAGGCCGAAGCGCCAGAGCCACCTCTCCTTGTGCCGCTGGTGCTGCAACTGCTGCAGGGCCTACAAGGGCTGCGGCTTCTGCTGCAAGTTCTGAGGACTGCCGCAACAACCATGAAATATTAATTTATTACGCTTTTTTTCTTTTCTTTCTCTTGTCTTGACCTTTTCTTGACCTCTTTCTCCAATGTATTGCCTGTGCTACACTGTACACATGTACCATGTTAAAAATGTGGTATATGATTCATGGAGGTGGCACTGGGAAAAGAAAATGTATTTATTTTATATGTGTTAATACTTTCCCACAAGAGTCTTTTTGTAAGGGCAATGATATGTCAATTGGTTTCTAACAATAATCCACGTGTGACTGTTTCTTCATTTAAATTGAGTCCAACGAGTACATAGACGGTGTTGAATAAATGATGAACATGTTAAGCAACTGCTAAGATGTTGTTTTGTGTCATTAATGAGGACATATATAACAGCAGTAGGTCTTTATGGAGTCAGATATCATGATCATCAGGGCACGTGGGAAATATTATACCTGTTGTCTAGTATGTTTTATTAAATCAGATGAAGATATTAAAGTTGCTACCAGTAAAGAACTTTTACTGGTTAATGAAACTTTTTCCGGGTTATGAAACGTTCTCAAACCAAACTGATGCCTCCATATGACCTGCATAATTAAAACAACACCATCAGCGAGGCGATCAGGTTATTCTGTTATTCTTAATGATTTTCATCAGTGCAATCAAATCAGATTTTGGCAAAATCAGATGAAACCGAGCAGCTCAAACTCTAGCAGGGCCAGTGACACGCCCAGCAGGCCCAGGTTCCATCTGCAGTGGGAGCTCTGGTGGGAGGAAGAGGGCGCTGGTCCAACACAAGGCACCGCTCTGCTGGGGCCCCTGGACCATGTCGCTGGGGACGCAGCACCGAAGAACCAGGACCAGGACTGCGTGGGGAAGACTGTCAGATTCTGCTGCAGAAAAAACAATGAGGTTTTTGACATGTCACAATTTATTACCACATCAGAATTTAATAGCACTTGAAACACTTGACACAATACATATGAAGTGTTAAACAATCAATATGCATTGTTCATATAAACATCTTTTTTATTACTTATACGTTACATTATAATGATGACAATGATAACCAGGACTCTTAAAGACATTTTTTCACAACACATAATTCCTGTTGTTTCTTTGAATCTTAGCATTGTCTCGTTCAAGTGTCCTGCAATTTATTTGAGGGAGGGAGGGGGGGGCAGTTAGGGGGTCGATGGCTATACTGGGCATTTATTGCAGATCCTCATCACAACAGAACATATGTTCTGCATAAAAAGCAGCTAAACTTGATTTACAGTGGCGTCTGGTATCAGCACGCAGTCACGCAGTATTGACAGTGTTGGAAAGCAAAATAATAGAAATCTAGATACACGTGCACTTCCATATACCTGATCTGTGAGAGCAGGGACGCTCACGTCAGTGTCTGTGTCAAACATATTACATGTAGTGGAAAATTCATGAAAGCACTGGAGTCGCCCGATTACCATTATCGACAGTGTGCCCTCTGCTTGCTCTGCTGGTTATTGCAGCTCCTACTGGTGAGACAATAATCACTTCACTCAAAAGGTGTTGCTCTTGCTGTTGCACCTCAGACAGCTGCTGCTGAACCATGGCAAATCAAATGAATCAAATCAATAAAAGACAGAGAAAATAAATACAATCGTGTTGTAAAAAAATCCTATGGTGTTTTCACAAAACAAAACAAAACAAGGTAGCAGAGACTGAATTCCCTCTCTGGATTATCAGTTGGAAATGCACATCATGCATGAACCATCCGGTTTAACAGTAAGAGGGTTGCTCACATGAATGACTGGCATGTAACTTTCCTTTTGAAAGATGAATCATTGTTTTTTCCAGAAAGATTATTTCGGGCTACACGCGTCGCGTCGCGTGGGTTACGTTCCCGATTCTGCTCTTCATCAACTAACTGCTGCAGGCAAAACTATTTTAAAATGTCACGCTGGTGTGTCTCCATAAGGTCCTGATGGTGTTGGGAATCTGAGATCTCAAACAGATACTCTTGGTTGTCATCGTGTCACTCCTTGTTTGTTCGACAGAGAAAATGTGTGCACGTGTTTGTGCGCACGTGTGTGTGAGCAAAAAGAGGGAAAGGCACCACATACAGAAACTCAGACTTCTCACACTAGAAATATCATGCAGGCAGTCAAAATTGAGAGAAATGTGAAAGGCTGAGTGCTCACAGGCAGAGTGACTGACACTTGAAAGGAGGTTAAACATGAAGTGTTTTTACTGATAAAGAACATATTTTATACCAGTCTGCAATTGACTTCACTCTTTGTTTATTCACGCCTCGCAGCAGTAGACAATATTTTTGCAATAGCCAAAAAGATGTTTGTGTGGTATGTGTCACAGCGAGTGCAAACAAGATGGAGCCGTGACGTATGCGTAGAACCACTTTGTGCTTCAAACGCTTCACTCAAACTTGTATATGTTTCACAGATGCATAACCTTAGAGAGGGACAAATTGAAACAAAAAATAAATAAAAGTGTCTTAGTAAGGTGTTGGGTGTCCACCGTAGATTGAATCATGTGATGTGCAGCAAGATGTCCCCCCCATTTACAGCAGCTATATGCACTGTTTTTTAAGCCATTTGATATAAGAAAGTCTAAAAATCTGGACATCATTTGGGTAAAAATATGATATACTGAGGGCAATTATCCTGTGGAGCCTCCATCTTAATTTTTATATAATTGTTCTCAAGCGGTCTTCTTCATTCTGAGGATTCTGAGGGCCACCACACTTGTTGGATTTTACTATTATGAAGTTGCATAACATTGACCTGCATTAGTAGGGTATATAGGAATTTGGCATAAACAGCATTACTAATCTCGAAACCTATTTTTGGCATAGTTTGCTGGAGTAGTTCTGTCCTGCTCTAATTTCAAATCAAGGATCCCCATCAATGCCAAGTACTTGTGGTCCTTAATATTCTGAAACGAATATTAGGTCACAGAAGAACATTTGAAATCTATTATATTATATTTCTTTTGGAATAACAAAGTAGCTCCGGCAGCATAGAACTCCCCCCTCCCCCCATGACAATGTTAGGGCGGATATATACAGTATGGCAGTAAAACTACTTTTGGTCTATTGATTTGCTGATCCAGAAATGACACAAAGTTGAAGGTATTTTAAAAACCTCCCCTCGCCGCCCCGCTCCGCCCCTCATCGTGCGTTTATTGTTTCGGTGTGGTCTCAATCCTTTGACTTAACAGATGTGCAGGTTGGGCCAACGGAGACACTGTGCCGTCGCCCTGTTAAGGGCAACATCATACAAGCACTATTTACATCCTTCTCACACACCGTTTACTGGCTTTTTTAATTCATCCATAATGAATGAATGTCGCTTCAGGCTGTTTAACAGGGAACTTGTGTCATTACGTACGAGCAGACAGGGGACCGCTGTTATCATTAACAGTTAAAGTCTGCACCTTTTTTATATTAGGCAACAGACAAATTCAAAGAACCCTGCTTGGAGAGCTTTATTTGGACTGAAAATGTTTTAAAGGTCTTGGAGGTCTGTTGTTAAATGTATTTGGAATGATTCATTTAAATGAGAAGAAATTCATATTATTTCTCTTATCCTATTTTTAGATTTTATAACATTATTAGATTTTATAACATTATTTATCCCACTGCCTTCTTGGTTGCCCTTTTATTTTGACACAATGCAGGGCCTGAAACTAGTTAGGACTTCCACTAAAGTTGAGAGAGACATATCATTTTCTTTTAAAATGATAATAATAAAGTTATGTTTAAGAATTCTGATTATTTCAGTATGCAGGCTGTTAAATAGCCCCCCTGTAGTCTGAAGGCATTCCTTGGGCTGAAGGCCATGCCAACACCCATGTGTTGGCGAGTCGTTAGAATCCCTCCTCCGGCCTGCGGTTTGAACACTCACACACCTGCAGGTCTCCTCTTGCCCCCCCCCACACACACACCTACAAACATAGAGAGAATATGCTGCCATCGGTCAGTTTTGACTATTCATCATATCATGTTAATCAATGATCTGTGTTCATTTTAGAAATTGTCATGTCTACCGTGCATCGTCATCGCCACAACCGCCATGCACACTCCGGAGTGAGATTGCAACTGACATCCTTCAACCTTTATCATCATCTAACAACAGCCATTGGTGCTTTCACATGATGGATTCATTTGGCCTTATTATTTGTTTTTCAATTAGCATCCATATAAATAAAAGTAAATATTGCCTCTTTTTGTGATGACCGTTTATCATCTAAATAGATGATAAACGGTCATCACTGTGATGTACATGTAAACTGCACATGGTTGTTCTCAGGAAAGCTCGACCTGAATGTTAAAAAGCGTTCATGAATCACAACAACATTTTATCAACAAAATGGGTTGTTCTCATTAAAAACAATTGCAGATAACCACATCAAATGAAGAGCCAATTTAGAAGAAATAACCCTGTTATATGGCCAGACACATTTCCAGTTTTCTATTGGAAATACTATTGAAAAAAGCTTTTAAAATGCCCTTTAATTTAAATGTCTAGCGAAATGAAAAAAAACAAACTCAAAAGGGTAAAATGTTTTATTTCAGAGTTACTCAAACCTGGCAGAATTGTGCCATTCTCAAGAGTTATTTTAACCGAGAGCTCCAGTTATTCTAGAAATCAAGTGTCTGCCAGAGGTAGACAGCTGCACATCATGAGGTACTTCTTAGTGCTTCTTAGTACTCGACAACAGGGGAAGAGAAGCGAGAGCTCAGTCCAAGCTCCGGTTCATCCAATAAACTCAATAAAGCCAGGACCCAGCCTTTAAACTACCCAACATAGTCAAATGCCAGAGAGGAGAAAGGAAAAGAGTCATCACAAGAAAATCAACATTGTTGAGCACCAATACAACTTCAAAATGATTTTTTAATGACAAGCACAATGATCCCTGGGTCGTCTCATCAGCTCTCCTACTTCAGGCAAATGTGTTTATTGGATTTCATTCAAATTAAAGTTACCTCATCAAGTGTGATAACGCGTGTTTGGACATTTAATGTGTAGGATGAAGACGTGGGAAAGACATCACTTCAGATAACGGAGGAGGGGTTACAGAGCATTTAGCTTTGAGTAAGATCAGGAACGTCTCAACCAACACGCAAATGATGTGTGGGGAAACTCTCCCCTCCATACTGGGGAGTTAATGTGCAAATGAGAAACAGCTGCTCAGGCAGGGGGCCAATCAGGTGTCAGCTACAACTCCCTGAAGGTGTCTGGTGGACAGGTAGGGCGCAACAAGAAACTGGACTGAATGTGGAAAGCTGTGTGAAGACACCGCTTCCATTAATTTGCAATGAGAAGACGTGACTCCCTCATGTCAAGCACAACGGGATCTTTCTCCTGGGAGAGAAATATTCTGGGCCCCAATTCTGTCAAAAGGGGGGTCAACACTTCTCATTTCTTTATTCATATCTTCTCTATTGTAGAGCAATTTATGGACACATTGTCCACTTTTAACAAGCCTTTATTCACTGCAGACATTTTGAGTTGTCACATAGGAAAACCACGGCTGCTCCTAATAATGTTCATGGTTGTCTCTGTTATTTCAAGGGTCCCGGTGAGAGGGACAATGAGCCAGCATGCACGATTCCTGAAATATAAGCTGGAATTCAGCCATTATTCATTTTATTATTTACCCCTGTGCATTTCCTACTGTGACGAGTAAAGATGTGCTCCGTGAAAAACAGTCTGTTGGTTTAGTCTGGGAGAAGATTCATTTGAATTATTACTCAGGTGTTGCAATATACATGAGTGTGTTGCATTGTACATTTCCACCTCTGCTCTGTAACATGTTTGAGACAAACCCCGGCAAGTTGCCTTATAGCTGAAAAAAAAGCATGGGTGTATTTATTAATAACATTTGTGATGGCTCCATTCCACACAGGGGAGGAGGTCCTGGTATGCTGGCTCACTGTCATGCTGTTATGGTTTACTGGGACACTGCATGGAACTGAGCCATTGTTAAAGACATTTCATTCACCTGAGCTTGTCGTGCTTTGACAGAGAAAAGTTGGAAAGAATCAAACCTTCAATAATCGTGTTATTTACATCTGTGCTTCTTTCGAATGTAACAAGGTAAACTGTCTTCTGTGCAAAAGGCCAACAATCTCTGTGAGATTGTATAAAGCTGCATATTATTATCATATTATTATTATCAAGGTGCATTTAAGACTTTGGGAGCATTCCTATTGCCTATCAACATGGAGACGCCTGAGCCGGCGGCTTGCAGCTAACAATGCTAACAGTGCTAACAGTTTAAACTACGACCAGAGCGGTGATTGGATGAAACATCTGTCAATCAAACTCTTGCCAAAGCTGGAAGAACAGCAAAAAAAAATTCTAGCACAAATGCCAGTGTTTACTCTTCTTTTTATAAGGAAATACAGTCCAGTTCTGAAATAACCAACGCTAATGCAGTATCTAACCTCTTGAGGAGATATTGTTGTTTTGAACTAGCAGTCAACTCTGCATGATGGGTCACGCACACTTAAATCGTAGCTGCTATTAGCTCCTCCAAGGACCCTGATTGGTCTGGACACAAACGCATCACTTGAAACAAAAAATCTTATGAAACTTAGAAAGTCAAGATGCCACACAAGATTATCTCCCCTCTGGGTCTCTGCAGTTTTGTCCCAACCGAAAGGGATGGCGCACAAGAAATATAATGCGATTATGTTGTATTTATTGCCTTAACTTGGGAACCAGTTACCGGAAAATACATCACATCACACTGAGTAAATGAAAAATCAACTTCAGTCATTGAAATTAGTCATTAGTCTTCTCATAAGCCTGAATATGTTGTTGCATTACAGATAAACCAAAGTTATGCTGCCATTTTGCTGCAAACGGCACCAGAAAAAGTCTACAGGGAAATTACTTTTTAGCCTCTGTGAAGATAGACTGGTTACCGAAGGAGTTCACCGTATCCTGCCTCTGCAATGGGATGCAGCTACAAAGTCAAGGCTGATGGGGAGATGTTGCTGTTGGGACTATGACAGGGACAATATTTGATGATCAGGTGAAGGATTTTTAGCCAGTCACAACGCTTGTGTTTAAAATACTTCCTTATACTTATGATTAAGGTTTTATTTGTTATTAAAATGTGAATAAGAATGCTGTGTTTTAAAACAAAGTGAAGACAATAAGGAAGTGCATTATTTCTAATAGCCAGCAGGGGGTGACTCCTCTGGTTACAAAAATAAGTCTGATTGTATGGAAGTCTATGAGAACCATTTTGCAGTGTTCAGCTAATTAAAATCAATTATAACATTTTGGTTGCCTCAAAATGACTTATTTAGCAAAAAAACAAGATGGCGACAGCTGAAATGCCGAACTCGAGGCTTCAAAACAGCAGTCCGCAAACTAATATGTGACGTCACGTTGATACGTCCTCTTCTTATGGACAGTCTATGCTTTACACTGATCACTGGCCCCTGTGTCACAGGGGAAACACTTTGATGTTGAAAAAGCTCAATACGTTGCAAAATCTCCAAGAAGCAAATGATCTCTCTCTCTCTCTCACTTTCTTTCTACATCACACAGACATTTATACAATTTCAATAAGATCATTGTACAATAGTGTGTAAAAAAAATCATATCTTTAAATCTAGTCATTTAAAAAATGTTTGCCGCATGTGTTAATCACCGTCGGTGGAGATTTAGTGTGAACTTAGGAAGGTCACTTCAAACTCCCTTTTAGTCAAATTCATTTCCAAGAATTAAATTCAGTTGCATTTTACACTCTTGATATTGCTGGCAGTATCATGAAGGTAACCATTTGTCATAATCATGGATCTGTTCAGCGCTGCCTTAGGCTAGAGCCACACTCCGCAGTGTGTGTATGTGCATGTGAGAGGAATGCCGGGATGACCTCAGGCCTCTCGAGACCTGGTGTTATTTAAAAAGACGGGGATGGGAAGAGACATAGTCGCTCTCTCACTTTCTTCCCGTCTTGCATTGATCTTGCTCAAAGGCTGAGTCGAAGAACATGTTAATCGACTCCATAGTTGCTGAGAAACAGCTTCCCCCTTCCCAAGCTTTTGGAGGACAGAAGCCTGATACTATTGACCAGCGGCCATCATTTAGATTCCACCTCCTCCTCTAAAAGAAAGGCTCTTCTTCCTGCTGCCCATATCACTTCTCCTCACGCCGTGTGTAACGCATCACACCGCACCATTTGCATTTAGATCACCCCTTTTGTTCTTGTATTGCACATTGTGTTGGGATTCGAGTCGATACTGTGGTGGGCTCCTAAGGAGAATGGATGGTGGCGGTAATGAAGGCGAACCACCAACACAAACACACCGCCCGGCCGTTCGTCTGCCCGCCGCCGTGCAGCACATGCAGCACCTGCAGCCGTTAGTTTTAATTAGCGGAGGGGAGTGATAGGAGCTCCTCTACCCTCCCACCCACCCATTCCCTCAGGGAAAGAGCAACTGAATACTGATACTACTGTTTTCTTTTATTATTGGGGTTTAATTGATATAACGGATCCAGACTGGCTCATTCTACCACAATACTCTATTAATTCAAAACAGATTGGTTGTTCGGATGGAGAAATAAATAATCAGGTCAACATGAGCTCGGCTGAATTGGTTAAATAAAGCAGTGTTTCTTTCTTTCTATTATTGTGCCAATTGTTGTGATACAAAAGTAGTTATTCATCTAGACGGCACTTTATATTGTGAGGCCTTTGTAGAAAATCTGTGTTGGCTGAAAGAGAGAAAACAGTGAGTTGAGAGAGCATGACATGTGGTTTATCAAGTGGGCAGCTCTCCCCAGATATTTCATGGGATTCACCTCCTGACAGTTGCAGGAAGTTGAGCGGTAGATTCCGTCGTCCGTAAACACGGCCTCCCCTCTCTAACCCGTGCTCTCAACACTGATAAGACCTGTCGTCACCTACGCTGCCCTGACACTCCACCCACTCACTGCTCAGACGCCATGTTAGCTGAAGTCGAAGGAAAAGCAAATGCACTGTCCTCTACATTCAGGCAAAAGCACGAGATTAGCCGGTAGGCACTGATAATGTCTTGTGATATTTCAAAAACGGTATTGCAAATCTCCTGTTTGTCTAATATTACAGTCCCTATGATGGCTCCTCCTAACTTTATCTATTTGATTCTTATTCAAAGCTGCATTTGGAGGATTTGGTTCCTGATAGAATCGCTCCGCTCTGCCCCACCCTTCCCCCTCCCTCCTTTCCACTGAGGCATATTCTATGATTTACATTACCTATCAAATCTTCCGGTCCCTTGCTGTCAAATACTCAACACAGCCTTCCAGCCTACTGGAAAAGCTTAGGCTCTACCTCATCTTCCAAAGTGTATGCCAAACTGAGTGGGGGAATAAGTCCAGTGTTTTGGAAACCCGCAACACTCTGGCAGTCCCATTGGTATGTAAAGTCCTATCTTGGTTCAGACATGTGAAACTTTTTTTTTCTCCCTTTTCCATGGCGTTTTGAGTCCCAACCGAACTGTGGAATTGTATACGTGCATTGAGAAAAGATGTATGCAAACACTTTCCGCTTGCATTGGGATATGGGGCCACTTGTATCGTTAAAAGATATAATTTGGGGCAAAGCATAGCCACGTGGCCGGCTTCTGACAAACAGAAAACACCTCTCGGCAATGTCTCCCCTCGGATTCTGACCATATACACACTGTATACATACATATATACACACACCAGCATGTGCATACTGTACACTCTTACATCACTCAGCATCCTATAAATATGTCAGTGCGTTCCAAAACCTGTAGACATAAAATTGTCTCCCATCACAAACAACAATGCACACAGCCATGTGTTGAAATCTGCATAAATCATGTCAGTGTTACTCAGACTTAAATTACTCATGGGAGGGCTATGGGTTTGAGTGCTGCGCAATACCACCATGGTCCACGTTGATGATATCAAACAATATATGCATCACGACTGGAATACATAAGGAGAGTGGGAGCGTCTCCCCCCACGGCTGAACTGTGCAAGAAGCTGCTTTATCTCAGGGCTCAGTTTAATACGCCAGGCTTCGGAGGGAGCCACCCTGGGGTGGATAGATAGGGCTTGTCATTGTTTTACTGACTCATACTCCACTATGGAGCTCTATAGGCTCCCCTGTGTGTTACTAGTCAATGAAACCGTGCAACAAAAAATACTACAGCATGGATTTGTCATTCCAGGTTTCACACACGTTCCATCACTTACTGGCCAATGAGCGCTGAGACACTAAAGTGGATGTCGTTTAGTGTCGCTGCATAAATGTAACTGTATCGGATTAGTGTGAACAATTTTTAACAAATAAGATAACGAGCTTCTCTGCCCGACCCCAAAGAGAAGCTTTGTGAATTGGTGCATGTTAATGTGCATGTAACGACTTAAAGAGTCATACGTGGCCCGGAGAATCATATTGTCAAACTGTGAGAGCGTGTGCAGAGTTGAGTAGTCAACATTAGTCCTGGCCTTATGTCACAAACTGATTCGAGGAATGTACATTGCCTTGAGATCAGACATAAGTGCATTTCATGTATAATATAATGCCCTTGATGACTTACTCAATCTGCCCACATTCTCAAAAGGTCTTTCTCTGTCTCTCCCTCAGCCTTCATTCACATGCATCACCATGAATGGCCGGTGGCCTGAAACAAGCCTGCCCTCATATAATGGATGGTTCGATTAGCCGCCTCTGTATACATGCTCGACAGAGGCATGGCGAGCGGACCAGAGCGCTATGAGGCTGCTGATTTGTAAGGTCACGTGTGGCGATACAGTGCACGGATATGAGTCCCACGGGAGCTATGTATCCTGCTGACATCATCACATCTGTAGGCAAATGTGCATGTGTCTACTGCTCCCCCCTCTTCCATGGGGGAGCTCATACACAAATAACTTCCCTCCGGACTTCCATCCATCCATCGATCCGGCGTTCCTCCTCCCCCACTGATGGCAAGGTCCTCTCTGAAGGCTCTCCTTATTCTCCAGCCGGTTACATAAACTCCCCGGTGCTATTTTCTTTTGGTGAACAATGCAATTTAATTTCAGTTCAATACAGATAGTGCCAAGAAAGTCTGGATGAGAATTAAAGCAAGAAAAACAAAACATGATACAGAGTTTCTCTCAAAAGCAGCTAAAGTGGGGAAAAGGAAATTATTTGATCTGAAAATAGGCCAGTAAACAAGAAGAAGATGCATGAATATATTTGATTAAATAGTGCATGTGCTGATTTGTGGCCAGCTGAATATCTGCGTGACTCATCTCTTGTGGTGCAGACTCTCAGAGGATGCTCCAGGCCAAAGCATTAAGGGAGTAAAGTGCATTTGAAGAATCCGCCCTAATTAAGTAAACCCTCGCCTGAATCCTTTGCAGCTTTGTGCCGTTGTTTGCATACGCCTTTCCTCCTCTAATGTAATTCTGAATGTATTCCCTTAGAGAAGGCCGTAGCAGGATTTTCTAAGTACCTCTTGAAAGCAACACGTTAATGATAACAACACAGAATTATTTGTTTTTCATGTCACCTTGGAGGGATTTCAAAAAAGGTGTTTGTTCTCTGAGCAGCTACTGTAGCTTAATCCAAGCTGTGTTGTATGCATTACGTGTGTGTGTGTGTGTGTGTGTGTGTGTGTGTGTGTGTGTGTGTGTGTGTGTGAGAGAGAGAGAGACAGAGAGCTGATTTAGCACTTTCATGGCAATTACTTATTGTCAATAAACTTGTTAGAACACCTGTCTTGTCATACCCAGACCCGAGGGGAAAAAATCTATCATGCAAACTCCACACAGGGGGCAAAGGCCTCCACCAGGCTCCTCCTCCCTCCTCTATGTGGAAATCGGTAGAAGACACCGACTTGAAGAAGAGTTAACACCGACATGCACGCACGCACGCACGCACGCACGCACGCACGCACGCACACACGCACGCACGCACACACGCACACACGCACACACGCACACTCCCCGTCCTGCTGATTCAGCTCTTCAGCTGCGCTCCAGAGCATAAATCCTGCTCCTGGTCCTCCGAGGTTGCAGTGTGTCCTCTGTTGCAACCAAATGTCCCACTCAGGCCCCGGCCTTTCCAAGGCAATTGTATTACCGGAGCCAAACGCCGACCGCGCGGCACAGCTGTGGGGGCTGGTGTCCCCCGTGTCATCAAATGTGACTTTCCCGCGAAAAAACATCCCATCTGTGCTTGCCACTGTGTGACGAGCTAAATGGCGAGGAATATAGTTTTGGGAAGGGGAGCACGGATTAATCTAGCTGGGGGAACTGTGCAAATCCTGGCTCTAGTTAGTCTACCTTGCTAATCCACTGCCATCACACCTATCCTCCAAGCGCCCATCAGCTCATTTCACATCCTGCATGACTCCCTTGGCAGCCAATCAACTCTCTCCCCAAACTCATCCGAGACTGCACTGATCTTTCCTCATTCAAATCGCAAATCAAAACCCACCTGTTCAGAACTGCTTTTAATGTGTGATTTTTTTGTTGTCTTTCTTATCAGGGTCCAAGCGACTCAAAAGTCCCTATTTATTTTTTTTATTTTTTTTACCTGTATTTTAGCTATTCTTATTTATTTATTTTTAGCTTTTAGGATGTTTTAATTATGTGAAGTGTCTTTGAGTATTATGAAAAGCGCTATATAAATTAAATGCATTATTATTATTATTATTATTATTATTATTCACACGCAGGCATCCCCTCCCTTGTTGGAAAGGAAATCACATGACCACAGAGGTCACGTTCCCACCAAGCAGTTGAGTTCAGTTTGGTACACGTTCACATTTATTATTTTTTTTTAGGGCTGGGCACGTTAACGCGTTATTAATGCGTTAACGCAGCAATCCATTAACGCTGACAATAATTCTATCATGCGTTAACGGCATTATTTTTTTTGCATTGGGAGGGCCTTAACACTGCTGCACACATTGACCAAGAACATGGAGAAATGCACTTTTAAATGGACATTTGCATTTTAAATCTCTACCAGACGGCATAGTTGATAAAAGCAAAGTTATTTGTAACCACTTAAACTGGAGTTATCTTATCACCGGAGCACCACAAGCAAGAAGTACCTCTTAATGGTGTCACACAGCATTAACTAGCTACCCAAACAACCAGTGGAGCTAAACTTCGTCAGACTACTTTGGATGCGGCGTGCGGGAGAACTGTGGATAAACCAACGCAGGAAAAATTAACAAATGCCTTGGCCAAGTGGAGAGCAACGGACTGCATGCCGATTCCTGTCGTGGAAGATGTCGGTCTGAGGAGCGTCCTTCGAACGCAACGAAAGACGGCGTGTATGAGCCTCAAGTCTTAAGGAGGATACACGATTTGTATGAAACGGAGCGGACTACAAAAATGGCGGTGGGGTAACTGCTCAACCTGCATCGCTGAAAGTGTTTATTTTTTCAGAGGCTTTACAGCAGTGGTCGCCAACCCGTCGATCGCAATCCACCGGTCGATCTGTCGCTCTCCAAAATAAAATAAAAATAAATTTAGAAACACATTGTTCCTCATTCTCAAACATTTTCTGAAGTGTCTTCTGAAATGTTTTCTTACGGACTTCGGAAGATCAACGTCAGAAAAGATCTCTGATCGCCTGATTCATGAACGCCTGTAAATGTGTTCTTCCACAGCGGAAGTGTTCTCAGCTGCGCTCCCCAATGAGGGGAACGTAGTAGCCGTGGTGCTACAGGTGGGGCGCAGGGCGACATGCAGAAAGACCTTTATTGAGAACTTCACATATTACACACGTTCAAAGCACACGGACATAAAACTAAGTCATTAATAAATACATGTTGAAGTCCCTGTACCTTCGAATAAATGTTTACGTTACGGCGTTAACAAGTTACGCCTGCGCATGCGTGACGGCCAATATTCTTGGCGACTCGCCAGGTCCGACCTCCGTGAGATCGTTTTTTCTGCTGTTGCCCAACAAAAGCTCAACATTGAGCATGAATTGAGTGGCCGTATCAATCCTCGAACCCCGTTTAAAAAATATTTGTAGTGGAAAGCCGGCTCATTGCAGCCACTAATACTGATAAAACATGATGGCTCACAGATATCTGTACTAATTTTGTTTTGCACTGGTTGCACGATATTGTTGTTTTTAGATTCAGTGTAAAACTCAGTAAAACTCTTTATTTCCAAATATTTGAACTTGTTTTGTTTAGTTTAGTTTTTCACAGGTTGCACTTTATTGTTATTATCTTCTAAGTTCAGAACGAAGCCTAGATGAGAAAAACTTTCATGAATGCCAAATTTGTCCCGAAAACTGCATAAGTGGAGTTCAGAAAATCACCAAATCAAAATCCAGGAGCCGATTCACAGACTGCTTCAGACTGTCTGTCTGTGCTGATGAGCCCAACTACAAGCTCACAGACAGTGTTCAGTCACAGACAGCTCACTGACTGGAGTCACATGACTTCTGATGGCATTGTGATGGGACACAGAGCTGAACTGAACTTACATTAGTTGCACTAACTGAGCATGTTGTCAGTGTTGTGTTGTAACTTCAGTTGATAAATACAACAGTTAATATTGGTGGTTTATCCAGCCTGCTCAATGCAAATGTATTTTCTCTTCTTCATATTAACCCTAACCCTCAACGCCTCAACAGATATACTTTGCCTGTCACCAAGGCAGAGGTCAGGGATCTTGGCCTTAAAAAGGTTGGTGACCACTGCTTTACAGACAAAAAAGTCCCCTGCACAGTAAAAACAGTGTTTTTAATCTTTTTTTGCTAGACCTTTTCAGAATTTTTTTAAAACAGATTTATATACTGTATGTTAACTTGCTGTTGCTGTGAGAGTGCCTGTTATATTGTTCTGATAACATTTCTTTAAAATGAAAGCGTTTAATACACTAGTTTTTAATTAATTCTTGATTTTTTGCGCATAATGCGATTAATTGCTGTTAATCACAGAAAAATCGTGCGATTAATCAATTAATTTTGTTCATCTTTGCCCAGCACTAGTTTTTTTGCATTGCCATTAGCAAAAGTTGTGGATGGTACCGATTGAACCGTTCTATTCTCGGGTTCCAAGCGAGCTGGGCCGGTAAGGGAAGGTGGAGTTGAAACATTGAAGACCACTTATTGGTCAGAGAGAATCATCAACGCGGAACATCCTGCACAAACCGAGGGTTTTTATCGTTTATTTCACTCCTCCCAAGATTGAAGCGCCATTCAATTGACAAAGAGCAGACCTTCCTCAGGTTGGTTGCTGATGAAGTGATTCAACGAGTTTCACATTGACGATTATGTCATGGTAGTTTCACATGACGTTGCTATGGCGACTAACTGAGAATCCTGCCTGCACTATTTGCAGTTGAAACACATCATAGAGAAAAGGTCCTGGGACCAAAAGTGAGTCGAGTTGAGTCGATCAGAGCCTCACCATGCAGTGGAACCACGGTGAAGGAGACACCAAACCAATGTGACACACAAAGAACACAAAGAGACACAAAACTACAACATGTGTCTCCTTCAGTATTGATGCTTTGCTCTTCTGCAGGTCTGTATCCAGGGACCTGTTGTCTATGGCTGTGGGCTATTTGAAGTTTAAAATAGCAGCTATTTATTGATATAATGTCATATGGCATCATTCATTATACTGAATAAACAATCAAGCAATTAATCACATACGATTTATTATTGCCAAGAACCAGGTTTTTAAACGTGTGTTTTCTATTGGTATCGAGCTGTAATGAAGTAACTCTATCAAGAGAAACCGCCACGCTCAGAGAGCCTTTTCATTTTCTCATCTTCTCGAGAAACAGTTTGAGGTGAGATAAGGTCCCCAGGGGGAACTTGTATAAAAATCCACCTACTGCTCCTCCAGTTTTATGCTCTCCATTATTCTACCAGGACTGATAAAGTAGCGACTTTTTAGCTTGTAAACCATTATGACCTTAAGCTGTTTTCTGTAGACTATCGTAGTGAGACAAAACAAAGCCACTGACAATTTACCAGTGATTATTTACTCCTTGTGGATGCTACAACAGAATAATCAAATCTGTATTAATGATTAAACATGAACATGTTTCATTACAATGCTGAGAATACCACCAGTTACTGATCAAACTTGGCAAGACGTTTTGCCATCTTTAAAAACTGAGTGGGACAGCAGTAAAACCATCCAACTAGCTATCTTTTTAAAATATAATTCATCAATGAATCATAAAGAATATTATGACTCTGGGCCTCTTTATTCTGTTGAATCGTTGGTGCTTATATAGAGCACTTAATTTCTAAAATATAATATCTATTTCTTCTCTGCTTTCTGAGCCTCCTTTAAAACATAAATCCACTCCACTAGCGTGCTCCGCAGGCCGCAACCATTCTTCCGTCTTGCAGATTAAGGCAGAGTGATCCAAACAACTTGGCAACACTCTCCCTGACACCGCGTTGATTTGCAAACTGATTACCATGTAAAAAGAAGAAAAAACACAGCAGTGGATCTGAAGGTGTCAGGTTCTTTTTCTTCTTTTTTAAAAAAAAAGAAGCAAATAACGCAGAAGGTGGGAGAAGCCAGCAGAGGGGGGAAAGAAAAAAATAGAAGGCTACAATAGCGTTGATTGTGCATCCCACTGGATAGGGGGAGGGGACAGAAGACGACGGGGTTAGCTGCTTTCAGACAATAACAAAAAGAAGAGAGAAAGGAAGCAAGATTGAGAGAGCCTCAACTGCCCCATCCCTCCCCAAAAACATAAAACTAAGACGTTATGAGATGTTCAAATGTGTAGTGCGAAGAGGGAAGACTGCACAAACAAGAAGTATAGGTACACTGCGATGAGACAAGGTCAGAGGCATAAAGGCATCAACAACAGAGGAGCAACTCTGCCAAAAGAATTAATGTCATGGAAAAGACTGTGATCCCGAGTTGCTGAGGGGGAGTTATACATCTGTGTGTGTTTATGTGCTCGGCCATGAGGCTGCAGCCGGCCTCCCGATATGGGGCCGGGCCTCCGTCCAGAGAGCTCAGGTAATTTGACGGATCGTGCCACTCAGGCCGGTGATGCTTCCAGTTCTCCCTTGCTAGGGATTGTTTCCCCAAGCTTGTTTGGCCAGGCTGGCATGCCGACATAAGATGAATTGCGGCTCCCTCTCCCGGCCTGTCTGTCTCTGATCCGTCCTCGCTGCTCCAAGGTCAGCCAGCCACAGAGCTGTGGAGACTGGGAATGCAGGCTTGGGAGGGATGGCTGTCTGGCTGGAGAAGAGGGGAGAGAGAGGTGCATGGGGGCAGAGGCAGAGGTGAGAGGAGAAAGTATATATGTGTGTGTGTGTGTGTGTGTTTGTGTGAGCGAGAGAGGGGGAAGATAGATGTCAGGGAGTCTGCAAGCAAGGTACATGACTTGGGTCTGAGCAGGTCTCTTCGTGTGCCCTCTGTGTGTCTTGTGTGTCTTCAATGTGTGTCTTTTTGTGTTGGAAATACATCAAACGTCACCGGCATCTCGACGAGACAGAGCCTGCCAGCATGCAGCTCGCTTGGCTCACCTCCAGTTAAGTGCGCTGGTCTCGCTTTGATTTCCAAAGCCTCGTGGAATTAAACCAGGGCCAAGTTCCTGCGTTTTACCCAACTCTGCTGTTAGAAGAGAAGTCAATATCAACCTTGATGGTTCACTTAAAGGGGGCGCTCTAAAGTGTGTGTTTGTGCCTGTACATTGCGTACTTTGTATTCTATCATCGTGAGAACAGATTTGATTTTTAAACAACTTGAGAACATTTTTCAAATGCCAAAACATTGATATTTGACGCCTGAGTATAATCCACAATTACGCTCAGTGCGACTCTGTCTCCAATAAATTATGTTTGTACCTACTTACTTGTTTTGCCAAATACATTTTAGGGGAAACATAATTGCTGCTGCCAGGATCATCTTCAGTGGCAATGTTTTACTGAGTAAAGCAAGTGCAACATTTTTGTATTGCTTGCAAGTCATAAGGCAGACGTTTGGGTGGATGGTGACTGTTTCAAGGGCAGGACTTTGACCCCAGAGGTCGAGGTTCAGAACCCAACTAACCAATAAACTTTGTCCGTATTAAAACAAGAGCACAATTATTCCCTAACCTTAACCAATGCTGCACAATTCTGTCTAGGTTTGAGGGGTATCTAACAAATAAATCATCTGTAAGAATTCCTGTCAATGATTGATTTAAAGCTTCGTTTAGAAGTTTTTGAGAAACATTCTTAGAAATACAAATCTGGAATACGTGGCTGTCGCAGGATTTTAATAAGCTTGTTGCGCTAACTGCACGCCTGCTGTGGTGGAAAAAAACTTCAACCGGGCCAAGAAGTCGCCTGGTCCACCAACACATTAATACTTTCCAATATTATTGAGTTTAGTTAAGTTCAATTCATTTATAGATTACTGTGCAAACCAAGGGCTGGTCCATGGAGTAGCACACTCAATTCTATGTCCTAGAGCTTCACTTATAAACCCTATATTCAACTCCTGTTGTGGCCATTAATTATTATGTTACCACCTATTTTCACAAACTCTGGAATAATCCACCAATATTTACAAGCTTTTGTGTTACCACACCCGTTTGTTTTACGCCAGAAATCCATTTCTCTGGTCATATTCAGCTGACTTGTACCTAAGCTGGGTGCAGTATTGATTTCACAGAGTAAAACACTCTGGCCTCTACTCTGGTCAGTCAGCGAGTAGCCTGCTAACAAAAAACATGTCCGTTGTTTACGTCCATTATGTTATGTTTATGTGGGGGTTTGGCTTTGGAAGGGACGGGCTGTTGGTGTTGCCGACTCTTGCTGGATTTTGCGATGTTTGGAGCTGGTGCTGCTCCGTACTGGACAACACCACTGGACTGGGTTTGTCAATGATATACTATCTACTGTTGCTGGGTCTGGCAGTGTCACGGACCCCAGCTTTAATTTGTATGTGCCTTTTGTGTGTTTAGTATTATAGTACTTTAAGTATCTTCAAAAATCATGGCAAATCTATTATTATTGTGACACGTAATGCTAATGCAACAAACTAACCTTCATATAACATTTTTAATCATCAAAAGTAACTCCTAGTGATATGAGGCTCCTCCAAACTGAGGTTATTTTAGTTGCTCTTAACTTCAACGTGAGTGTTTTTAGGAAATGGATTTGGTTATAGGATGACAAAGGTTTGGACTTAGATCTGTGAATAAAGGAAAAAAAACAAAGCTTTCACAAGTTTAGAACTGTTAAAACATTCTGCTCATGGGACATCCCCAGGGCAATTATAATCAAGACTGACAAGCTAACACTGCCTCTCTTCTGCATCATCACACAGTGGCTTAATCTGCCCTCTTTAGATCCTTCTCTAAAACTATGACAGGACCTTTCGCCAGCTTATTCCAGACGTGACCAGCAGTGTGAGAGATTTGGGAGACATGTCTGGCTGACACGGTTTTCGTTTTTTGGAATCAAAGAGCAAGGGTTTCCTTTAAGATATGTAAGTGGAAGATATACAATATTTCCCCCACCAACTGTAGCTTTAATAAACCAGAATACATTGCAGCATTATAGTGTGAAGGCCATTTTTGATGTGTGGGGGCATCTTTGTTTTCCTCCGATACCTCACATCCTATCTTTTTAGATTGTGATAAACTTGCTTTCGGCTATCGCTGTTACTCCCTACACCCACATGTTTAGGTGTGTGTGTGTGTGTTTACTCAGTGCGCGTATGTATGTGAGCCTCTGTACTGTATAAATGTCACTAGATCATCTCTTAGTGGATGCGGCTGAGTAAGTATAGCTCAGAAAAATCAATGTTGTGCCCCATAAGGGTAACAAAAAACCACATAACATTTTCTTTTTTTTCAAAATGTGTTTGCTATGCTTTACACTTAGAGCTTGGCCTGCAAATCATGTGGCTCTTTTATTTTGTGCAGCGAATGCTGTTTAAATACAAATTGCAATAGGACGTCGCTCTTTCTAAATTACATCATTTATTGTATAGCGTGCAACTGCTTATAGGATCTGCTTTAATCAAAATGTGATTTTCTCTGTCATGAAACTTGATTTGTGAAACATCTTTCGGGGGAAAATACAGCCTCTATTAACATGAACATTGCGACGACACTGAGATTTTTTAATGTTTTTCCCAAATGCGCAGCCCAACGTGAAGCCGGTACATTCCTCATCTTATCTCCTCGGCCTTCACTTCACCCCCGTCCCGTTCACTCTTCCTCTTAACTAACTTATTCTGCCTCGCTTCTCCGCCCTGCTGCCCTCCCTCGCCGTCCCCACACCTCCTTGTTCAATCTCTGTGCTGTCAGTTTGTGACTCTCACTTCTCCCTCAGTCATTGATCACGGTGGCAACAGCGCAGTGTTTGCCGGTCTGGAAATGTGTGTCTCGGTGGGGAGGGAAAGGAGATCAAACACTTTAATTAACGCAGACTTGCAGGTGGTGCCAGCTACAGGCAGCAGTCATGTAACAAGGACAGGTAGAAGAGGAAACACAGATGCATCAGAGAGAAGACCTTCTTATTCCAGACGCTTCCACACACGCATTGAGCAACATCATAAATACCTTGCTATTCTCACGGTTGTGATTCCGCTGACATAGACGGGCGCCGAGTGTGAACGGCAGGGAGAAAAAAATGGAACTTGGCTGCACAGAAGAGGAAATCAGTCACTAGTGTTCAAATTCCACAAGAGCAGTACTCAGTCAAAGCCTGCATGTGCATAAGAACACATATGCATAAATAACATTTCCACTTTGTTTCAAACTACCCGGTGTTATCAACCGATTTTTCTCTTCAAAGGCAACGTCCTGCATGACCACAAAACCTATTGTCATTCAGGTTTTATCGCACCATTGACTCATTTGTAGGACCTGCACTGATCCTGCAGAGAACTACAGGGAAAATAGGAAAAAGGCTGACACAGACTGGCACTGTGATTGATGCCCTGTCTCGCTCGTCCCTGTGCTGAATCAGAGCTCCAGGCGCTATGGGAACCAACTCTCTACTTCACATTTTTTTTATTCCTACCAGGTAGTGCCTTCCTGTCACTCATAACCCAGCCATGACTGCACACGGTGTCAACCAGCTGATCAGATATGTGAGAGACGCCTGGACATGTCAGAGTTACAGCCTTTGTAGGACGCATAGGGTCAGAAGGTGGCACAAGGTCAAGAGAAATGTGACCACTAAAGGCCGAGGAATTTAGATTTTTTTTTTTTTAACTTGTGAATGTAGTAATTGAAAGTGAACATTGTAAAGTATAACAGATGGGATCAAAGAACAGGTAAATCGTGGAAAAAAGTAAATTGCTTTAACACTAGCACAAAGAGAGACAGATAACGTATAAGCATTATAATTACACCGGTCACACAAAGCCTTTTGCTAGTGGGACTCTGTTGTAATTGTTCAGGTCGCTTTGTTTGCGGGTTTCCGACTTAATGAGCAAATTATCTTGATACTGAATTTTAGTTTAGTCTGAGGGATGAAGTGTTTTCATTTTTCCCTGGGATAAAAATTGAAGCAAGTGGCCAAATGGAATCGAGGACACCAATTCTGTTTTATTGTTTGCGAACAGAAATTAGACTTTCAGTGAGATTCTCTGCAAGGGATGCCGTCCCTCAAAGGCCACAATAAAATAGAAGATATAATTAGAGAGATATGCAAAATAATACAGGCAAAAAGGATGATTGCATTCTCCCAGTTCTTACCTACACACAATTATTCTGCTTAAATGTACTGTTTCTACCAGTCCAACAGAGACTGCCAAAAACACATCAGTTGTATGTTGATTGGTCTGGCTTGCACCACAGAAATGGATTTATTTTTTTTCATCAAGGGGTGAGGTCTTTGATATGGCGGATCAATTCTTCAGAAGTGTTTTTCTTTGATACACAAGGGCCTTTTCCTCACCGCATGAGCACAGGCACAGGCTTGGAACCAACCCAGCACATGTTGGAACAAGAGCAGTCAAAAAGAAATTATGGAAAATAATATAGAGAGAGGTGGGTGGTGGGAGTCCTGGAGAGGAACACATTAAGATGGAGAAGGCAGCAATGAAGAGCAGAGAATAAATATGTATGTCCTGTAATGTTCCTGCATGACAGATTCTATTATATTCGACCGTGGTGCTACACCTCAACCACGAGAATTGTGTTGGCAATGGGTTGCACACCGCACCAATAAAGCACATTGGGGGATTTGGAGAGAAAGAGGCAGCGGGAACAGAGGGGGGTTACCGCAGGGAAGAAGGGAGGAAGCAATGAAAGATGAGAGCAGAAGGAACAGAAGGAACAAGAAAGACAGAAAAGAAGAACTCCTATGAAAGGAGGAGCAGAGGGAGGAGATGCAAACAGAGCACGGGCAGACCGAAATTGACATTGCAGGTACGGCAAATGGGACAGCGCACCTCAAGCAGATCGAGATAGTGTACACAGGGAGAAATGGCAAAGGAATGCAAGAGAGATTTGTGGCCCGCAGAGTGAAGGGCATGAAATGAACAGAGCGGGGGCCCATTGGAGTGTGTCGTGAGGATGTGTGCGACTGGGTCAGGGATGAGCAGGGACGGTTGTAGCCAGGGTCTATAGAACCGGCTGAGGGAAAGGAGAAGAGACGGACAAGGCCCATTAAGCTGCGGATCCAACCTGCATGCCGTCAATCACCAGCTGCGCAGATCAGCTGATCCCCTCTATCCAATAATCACACGGTAACAATAATACATTTATTTATAATAATAATAATAATACATTTATTTATATAGCACCTTTAAAAACAGAGTTTACAAAGTGCTCTACATATAAGCAAGGTAAAAACATAACATCAATACAAGTAAACACTTCAGAAAATACATGTGGCAATGAACACAATAGAGGAATAGAAAATTACAAATACAAAATAAAGCAGAACAGACAAACTAAAATAGGGGAAACTGCATAAAAGGACGACATCACTTAAAAGCAGTTCTATAAAAATGGGTTTTAAGAAGTGATTTAAAAGAAGCTACTGATTCTGCTAGTCTTATCCCCTCAGGTAGGTCGTTCCAAAGTCGAGGGGCTCTGATGGCAAAAGCACGGTCACCCTTTGATTTAAGCCTTGACTTTGGAACGGCCAGAAGGGCCTTGAAGGGCCTTGAGGGGCCTGAAGGGCCTTGAAGGGCCCCACCGGAGGATCTAAGGCTGCGAGCTGGCACGGTTAGCCAATCATCTTGCTGCTGTCTCATTTAAATATTACTGTCTCTCAGTTCTTCATGCTGCAGTTACGCACCCCTCCACCTCCCCATCTCCGCCCAGTCTTCATCAGATCCATCAGCTTCATCAACTCATCATTCCATCAGCTCATCACCACCAGGTCTGGACTCCACGGGGGGATCTATCTCGTTGCTGATCGGGGCGTCGGCCCTCAATAGCAAATCTCCCCCCAGAGTCCAAGCGCCAAAGACTCTGAGCCTTCATCATTTCATATCATCTGTTAACAATAAACATGCATCCTTTCTTTATCTAACTGGTCTCTCCCTGATTGAACTGTTGTAATCTTCCCAGTCTCGAGGCAGCTAATTTCACATTTTGCTCTGCTGACAAATGAAAGGTATTCACAGCACGGGGTATTACAGTGAAAGGTAAAGGTCTGTGTAGCAATACTTTTGCTGTTCACATTCAATCCAATAACTCCCCGTAACTCTGATACCACAGGTAGTCGGTTACATCTGCACCAGAGGGCAGGTTCAGTCCCTTTCAGCTCGCTGTTTTGGGTTCGCTGGTCCACATTGTTGAGTCACTCCGGCTCTCAACCGACCCCTGCGCATAAAACTGTGGGCAGCCGCGCTCGGCTCTCATCCACACACAAACTGATTGGGCTTCCTGCCCAGCATGAAATGGAGGAGAGCCAAAGTAACTGAGTGGCTGGTCAACACAGTCGAACATCCAGGAAGCCAGAGAGGGCCAGATGTTTTTTTCTCAGGAGTTGGCAGACGAAAATCGTGAAGAAAGCGCCAGTGAATATTGGACTTCACCAAACAGGTGGTGAGAAGGAGAGCTCTCACTGAATGCCCATGTTGCTCTGGTTTTCCGGATGTGCGAGTAATGTTTGGCAATTGTTTTGCTAACACGTTAGCCTTGTGATGAATCAATTGGTTACTGAAGCTTGTTCATGTGAGTTTGCTTTGGAATCTACTTTAGAGCCGCTTTAATTTCACAATGTTAAAAACTTTAACATACTGCAGCGATCGGAGGGGAATACAGGCATCACAGTCCACGGGCAATTCTCTTCCTCTTCCTCTGGCGTGTTCCTTCGTCTACAATACTGGGAAATCTCCCTCTGATCCAAGCCTGGGACTACATGCACTTGAGTGTGCCCATGCACTTTAATGCCATACAGAGCAGAGAGGAAGCAGTGGCGTGTGACAGAAAAGCCTGACGGGCTGGCGATGCGCTAGCAGGCTGTTTCAATGGAAGTGTCTTCCTTGCTTCCCCTAAATGCGCTCAGACAGAGACAAAGACGGAGGCTGCCGACTAAATCCCTGATATGGACAGCCCTGGGACGCTGAGTGAAAGTCAAACAGTTTAGTGCAAAGTACTTAGGGGCTGCATCGCTGTCCGCGGGGCCATTAGTGGAGAGTCGAGCAGGTGATGGCGGCACTGGTGCAGAGGCTGGCATATGCCAAGCTAGAGGGGTGAGACTGGCACAGACCCCCTGCCTTCAGTGTCATCCGTCACCATGTGTGTGTGCTGGTGTATGCGTGTTTGTGTGTGTGTGTAGTTGCTCGGCAAGGTGAGGAGAGAGAGAAGGATGGGAGGGTGAAGAGGGCAGAAGAGGAGACTGAACAGGGAGACGCAGCGCTGTATTGTCTTACAGTAGGCAGACTGGAATGATTAATTGGATAATCCAGAGCTGATGCATCCAAACAGGAGAGTGGAATGGAAAAAAAGAGGATATGTTTCAAGGGAAACTCTGTTCAGGTGTAAATATGGATTACATTATTTATTCATGTCGGAAACAATATCAACAGAAAACAATATTTAGAAAAGAGTAATTGTTATTGCTTTTCAAGATTAGAAATGTCCTCTCTTCTGCCTACTGTGACCCGACCGAATGTGTACATAATAATATAACGAGTAACGAGTGAAGTGAAAAAAGAGCCAGAAATTTCCCCCAGGAGTCGGTGGAGACCAAAAACGGAGCTAAAAAGAGCGTGAATGAGACTTGTGGCCAGAAATGACCCAAAGGCTGTTTGTTAAGACATTATTGAGATCATAGCAACTTCAAATGTTGGTGTTTTGTTCACGTCTTGTTTCCACTTTCCCCAAGTGGCTCAAATATCATTGCATATTTATTGGTAACGTTCAGCAGTGTGTGATCTCGTAGGCCACAGAGTTAAGTTGGCTCACACATCAATACAGCAAGAATATGTTTTCGTATTCTTTTGGGTGGAATCTTCTAAAGATGTTCAATAGGTTCCAAGTCTCACAAAAGTCATTGTCACTATATATGCCTATCATCAGTAAAAGCTTCCCCGTCCATCCATCCATCCATCCATTATCACCCGCTTATCCGGGGTCGGGTCGCGGTGGCAGCAGGTTCAGCAGGCCGACCCAGGCTTCCCTCTCACCCGCAGCACTTTCCAGCTCATTCTGGGGGATCCCGAGGCGTTCCAAGGCCAGCCGGGAGATATAATCCCTCCAGCGTGTCCTCGGTCTTCCCCGGGGCCTCCTACCAGTTGGACGTGCCCGGAAAACCTCTAATGGGAGGCGTCCAGGAGGCATCCTAACTAGATGAACCACCTCAGCTGACTCCTTTCGACACGAAGGAGCAGCGACTCGACTCCAAGCTCCCCCCTGATGTCCGAGCTCCTTACCCTATCTCTAAGGCTGAGCCCGGCCACCCTACGGAGGAAGCTCATTTCGGCCGCTTGTATCCGAGATCTCGTTCTTTCGGTCACGACCCAGAGTTCGTGACCATAGGTGAGGGTTGGAACGTAGACCGACCAGTAAATGGAGAGCTTTGCCTTCCGGCTCAGCTCCCTCTTCACTAAGACGGACCGGTACAGCGCCTGTTTTACTGCTGCAGCCGCACCGATCCGCCTATCGATCTCCCGCTCCACCTTACCCTCACTCGTGAACAAGACCCCGAGATACTTGAACTCCTTCGCTTGGGGTAGGCAGTTTGCCCCCACCTGGAGGGAGCAATCCGCCGGTTTCCGGCAGAGCACCATGGCCTCAGATTTGGAGGTGCTAACTCTCATCCCTGCCGCTTCGCACTTGGCTGCAAAACGCCCCAGTGAATGCTGGAGGTCACGGTCCGAGGAGGCAAACAGGACCACATCATCCGCAAACAGCAGAGAGGCGATCCCGAGACTCCCGAACCGGATCCTCTCCGCCCCCTGGCTGCGCCTAGATATCCTGTCCATGAAGGTCACGAACAGGACCGGTGATAAAGGGCAGCCCTGGCGGAGGCCAACACCCACCGGGAACGTGTCTGACTTACTACCGAGGAGACGAACACAGCTCCTACTGCAGGCATACAGAGACCGGATGGCCCGTGCCAACGGGTCCGGCACCCCATACTCCCGCAGCACCCCCCACAAAAACCCCCGAGGGACCCGGTCGAAAGCCTTCTCCAGGTCTACAAAGCACATGTAAACTGGTTGGGCAAACTCCCAGGACCCCTCCAGTAATCTTGCGAGGGTAAAGAGCTGGTCCACTGTTCCACGACCGGGACGGAATCCGCACTGTTCGTCCTGAATCTGAGGTTCGACAAGCGGTCGGAGCCTCCTCTCCAGCACCCTGGCATAAGCTTTTCCCGGGAGGCTGAGCAGTGTGATACCACGATAGTTCGAGCACACTCTCCGGTCCCCCTTCTTGAAGATGGGAACCACCACCCCGGTCTGCCAGTCCATGGGCACTGTTCCCGACCCCCATGCGACACTGAAAAGGCGTGTCAACCAAGACAGCCCAACAATGTCCAGCGCTTTCAGCATCTCAGGGCGGATCTCATCCACCCCTGGCGCCTTGCCACCAAGGAGCTTTTTGACTACCTTAGCGACCTCTGCCAGGGATATGGGTGAATCCACCCCAAAGTCTTCCGGCGCTGCCCCCTCTCCGGGGGACATGTTGGCCGGGTTTAGGAGTTCCTCAAAGTGCTCTTTCCACCGCCCGACGATGTCCCCAGTCCGGGTCAGCAGTTCCCCCCCCCTGCTGAGAACAGCCTGGGGTAGACCCTGCTTTCCCTTCCTGAGCCGTCGGATGGTTTGCCAGAACTTCCTTGAGGCCAACCGAAAGTCCTTCTCCATGGCCTCCCCGAACTCCTCCCATGCCCGAGTTTCCCCGTCATGTGGTGAAATAAAGAAAACTGCATGCATCACAGCAGAACATCAGGAAACCACACAGAGATACTCAGCTTTATCATTCAAGTAATGCAAGCTATTATTTTCTATTTTATTTTTCCTTTCCTTCTTTTTCTTCTTTGATGACAAACTGCAAAGCTGGGTCCTTACATGACTACACATTCTTTTTCAGCCCATAACATCGTATGACCTCTTGAGATCCAATTTATTATCCAGCAGCAGAGTGAATAGTAGTTGAGCGACATGCAACCTATACTCCCTTTCTTCCTTTTGTAATGAAGGGAAAAAAGGACATGGCTCAGCAATAAGGTACAAACACTAATTCCAGCTCAATGTGAGTCCGACATGTTTAGAAAGATACATTTTTTGTGCCATCGGTATTGTGGATATATCAATGCATGTGTTTTTATTAGTGGCCCTAAGAATGAAAAGCGACTGAGGTTATGGTGATTATAACACTTAATATACAGACACCATTTTCACACAATTCTCTGTTAACCTTGCATGCATCAAAATAGAAAGTGACCACATTTTGTAAGTAAAATCTTTTAAAAAAGTGTTCAGTCCAATAACTCACCTTTGACCCACAGTGTGTGTGACTCCTCGGGCGTTTGATTGATCAAATATGCTACTTAATACATCTCCCAGGTCTTAATAAATAAATAAAGTCCTCTCTTCACCTCCATTACTGTGGCCTGAGACATGTTGTTCAGACTACAGAGGCTTCAGCCTCTTGTGTCTGTCTGCCCATTTTTCTCTTTTTCATTTAACTTCTTTGCTTCTCTTTTGCCGCAGGGCACAGGGTGTCATGGAGCAGAGTGGGTATTGCAGACAGGGTGTGACATTTAGAATGCACAATGGCCTTGCAAGTCACTTTTATTCATTATCAAGATGAGATCGTGGCGAAATATTCCGTCCAGGTGTTAAAAAGTGACAATGCAGGTGACATATATTGAGCTTTAGTGGGATCTCCTGAGTTAAAGATATATAAGTCTACTAATAGCTAGATGAGCTGATCGCTTATTCCCAAACGATCTGCTTTGCACCTTTACAACTTCTTTTTAACAATATGGCAATATTATAATGCTTATAATCCTAAACTTGTTCGGTGCCTGAAAGTCATTGCTTTTAATACAATGACATTACAAACATTGTTAAGAAATGAGTATATTTGATACTTTTTTGCAATTATTTGAACAAACTTATGTGTAATACATTTTTGTAGTGTGACAGTGCCCCCCACATCGTTGTTCTCCAAGGCCGGTACTTCGCTTGCAACACTGATGGTACTGGTAATTGGATAGTGATATCTGTGTGGGTGAGCATTTCATAATATCACGTAAATTGCAGCCAGCAGCCACACAGGCAGTTTCTCAGAAGGGTCAATGTTATTAGCCGTTGTACCGTGGTTTGAGCTCTCCCTACGTGACTCTGTGTTGTGATTCCAAAGTTGCACGACTAGTTGTTTCTGAGAGTTTCAACAGTCTGTTCAATAGCTGTCGAAACATTTGGACCTGCGGAAAAAAAGAAAACCTATTAATGGAAACTGTTTTATCAAATCTGGTCTTCTTTGCTGATAGTGACATGAGAAATTGCAGCTGGAATACGAGTCTTTCTTCATCCTTTTTGGCCGCTGCGAGTACCGGTAGCCTAATGTAACAGCAACAATACAAGTGCATCAGAATTCTCAAACAACGGCTCACTTGACAGCAGCGTTTTATGACGCTAAACAGCTGCAGTATTATTTATCACATTTGGAAATGAAATGAAAATGAAATCAAGTTTTGATTTAGCGAGATAGTTTAGGTGAGTGATTGCAGTACATATTCAGAAATATATTCAGAAATGTTCAAAGTCACGTTGGGTTTGGTTTTCAGTAAAAATAAAAAATAAACTGGTTTACCACATAATTCATAGCCAAAGAATACATTTATTTTCACTGGATGACTCCCCAAAAGCCATCTCTGATCATACCAAAGATGCATGAAAAGAATATAATATATAATATAATGTATCCCACTTGGATGGAAGACCAGCAGTGCATCTTGAAGCTAAGCATTTGGAAGCAGCCACCCAGAAGCCTGTGCCTGAAGCTAGAATTATACTGTGTCAATCTTCAATCTTAACTGTGGTGACTGGGCACTTTTGGCATCCTTAAGCAGGCTCAGTATCTGACACCTGCTGCAGTCTTGTGTTGCAGGTGCATGTGGTCCCGTCAGGGCATCAGTTAGCAGCTATGACCATCTTCAAGAAGCCTAGGAGTGACAGGAGTGAAGCAAAGGGATGTCAAGAGTTGATGAACTGTGAGTAGTGGAGGATAGATGTCACGGGATTAGGAGTTATTAGGAATTTCATTTGTCATACAACACACTTAAAGTAAGTCCTTAGGAGCTGAGAAATACAAGATAATAATGTTAGGAGGATGAAAAACTGTTTTTCTTCCAACAGCACATGTTTTCCATCTGATAATTTATCATCATTATGTAACACAGGGTTGTACAACAAAAAGCAGTTGTACCCCAGTTCTACACAAAAAATAAATAAATATATTTTTCCCCTTGCATCCTGAGGAATGCAAACAGCATAAACAAAACAAATCTCTTGAAAACATGTCCGACATCTAATGACGTAAACAGGGTCCGCCTCCTCTCGCCACACCAGAGTTTTGCACCCTCTCCTGCAATCTGCCCGCCGGTCATGTGCAGCTTGATCCAGGACGCCACGATGGAGCCAGGTCTCAGTAAAGATGTGGGCACAACATCCCCGACCTCCCGAGGCTGAGTCTTCCTGTGGTGGAGCAGCCTGAGGTCCTGGCTCAGTTAGCGAAGCTCTCTCTCCGTTGTCATAGCCATACAATTCACTTTGGTATATCATGGACGTAGGCAACTGTAAACCTTTCAGTCTTGACATTTCTGTACAACTGCAATCAGCAGAGCACTGTGATAAACTCAAACCCTTCAAAAGAGCATATCTAGATGCAGAGAAACCATGACAGTATTTGTCTTTGTCTGCTTTCACTGCGAGGACCTTTTCACAGTCAGCGTTAAGCGCTTGGGACTGAACATGAGGGCCATCATTCACTCACACCTTCTGACAAAGCCACTTTTCACCATCCTCTTTTGGTAACAGAGTCAAATCCTGAGCGGTGTTTTAAGAGCCCTGTGTCCTGTTGCGTCAAAGACAAAAGGCTCAGAGAAGTCCCGGGGAAGTCTGATTCTCCGCTATTATTCAGTCACTTGAAAGACAGTGCTGGGGAGCATTTCTGCTGTGCCAGCACTATTTATGAAAGCACTGGGTGTTTAAAAAAAAAGAAAAAGAGATGACAGAGAATAAGATCAGTGAACAAGCTCTACTTTCCTAGAGAGGGGTTTTCCAAAGGTCACAGTGCCCATTCACACACCAGTTTACATTGATCAGCACACAGTTGCTTATGCCCCAGGAGTTTTGCCCAGAAACCTCGCCATTAATCAACCATGGACTGCATCCAACACTAAGAAAAAGCTAGAAGCCCTTTAAAAAAGATATATGAACACAGTAGCAACAATAAGCTGCAGCAGTAGTACTCTTATCCTTGACGTATATCTCTTTGTGCTGTTAGACATTGTTTGGTTTTCCCTCCCAGAGTTTAGTTTGCATTTGATGTAGATCAAAGCACAGCGCATTTCACAAAGAATCAGACTGGAAATCCCAGCGGTCACTTGAAAGCACTGGCAAAATAAAGTAAGAAAGAAAGAAAGAAAGAAAATAAATTCTCCTTGACATGTATTAAGTCAGTTTGTGTTTCAACGTTGTGGAGCTATCTGTCCAATTAATATATCAATGTTCACTAGTTTAGTGAACATTTAGGTTAAAGTGAATAATTACTGTAATAACGCAGTCAAGTTTCACCCTCTGCTTTGCTTGGGGAGGCACATGTGTCCCTTTTCCCTCCGTGCACCTTAAGTTGTTTTCCCAGGGCACTGGATATTTGACTTTCATGTGCACCACAATCAGCTGAATATATACATAACACACACATAAGCCCAGGAATATGAAAATTGTGCAAAACTGTGGGGAAAGCAAAGTTAGATAACCCAGTGCCACATACTATGTCAAAGAATAAGTCTAGCAAGACAATTATTCTTGTTATTGTTATACTTTTCTTCTTGTCAACAAACCCCATGAAACATAACAAAATAACCTTGAAGTGGCGCTAACTATTTACTTCGCAGCATAGAGCTCCATTAAAAACACCCCAAAAAGCCACACTAATGAACAGGGTGACATATTATGTTATTATAATGAACTGATGAATGATTAATGGCGAGGTTTCTGGGCAAAACTTTTATTTTTGATTCCATATCCTAAACACAGTCCTGCTGCTGCAAATACTTACTCGTGAAATGTATGTGTATTTATTTGCAGCTGAAGATGACGTCCCAAAAAAATACACACATACACAAAAAGTCTAACAAAGTCTTTAGCCAAGCTAGATGCTCTGTGAGGCTGTAATTAGTTTTGATCTAAATGCTAACATCAGAATGCTAACATGCTCTCAGTGACAATCTTCAATTGTGTGTGTTGGTGCGCCATTATTAACAAAAGTATTAGACAAATTAAAGTTTTGACCGGATGATGCCGCTAGATCGCAGTGATTAAATACATTTTCTGAAGAGTGGATGTATCAAATTTCATGGCAATCCATCCCATAGTTGTCTAAGCATTTCAATGCAGGACCACACATGTATATCTCAAGCTGGCAATAAAGGAAAAGTCAAATGATTTAGATTTTTTAAATGTCCTGGCAATTCATCTCAAAAGTCATTGTGATATTTCAGCCTCAACAGACCTACTGACTGCCATTGCCAACAGAGCCACGCCATCAACCATCTTCTTCAATACAGCGTGATGCTCATTTAGTAAATTGTGGTACCATTTTGAGGCTTTAGTGCTGGTTTACTCTGATTGACAGGTCGTTGCTGCTACCATAACCGCAAATGGCATCTCTACGTCACTCCTCCGCACTCTAAATACCGTAACTTCTGTTCAGCCATTGCAAAAAGTCAAGATGACGATGGCCATAATCCAAGATGGTGACAGCGAAATTCCCAAACTCGATTCTTCATAACGGCAGTCCACAAACCAAGGGGGGACGTCACAAAGACTACGTCCACTTCTTATATGAAACCCATTGTTTCCAGAGAAGGCAGTCTTTTTCTCTAAACAGGTGCTACACTGACATGGTCCTGATACTAAAATAGTTAACCCTAAAGGTGATGCAAATTTGCAAATGACGAGATTCGCACTGAGTTGCAAATCTGTTTGCTTCAGAAATGTCAGAGGAGTACGTTGCCATGTCATGACAACTCCATCAAACAAGACAAAGCACCCAGCCTACGCTTTCATTTCCGCTCCAAACACTTGACTTCTGAGTAACAACATTACAGTTTTAAAAGTACAACCTGAAACTTGGCTGAATTCTGGTTAAATTTGATCAATGTGAACCCAGTAGAGAGATTCTGATGGAGGTCAACAGAGATTGAAGAGAAGGCTGGAGGGACTGAGAGTGATGATGATATCAGCTGAGTGATTGAGATGCAGAGCAACAGGGACGGACAAGTTGTGAAGCTGGTGATGCGCCATTGATAGGCACTCTCTCAGAGCCAGGACAGATTCCACATGCGCACCGAGGAGTTCGATTCAAAGTATATTGACAAGTGTCCCTTAGTGCTTGGGATGGAAAGATATGTTTAATGAATGTGCAAAACAAGGGGAATATGTGAGAGGAGAAAGCAGGGGCAGAGCAGAGGCGATGGGCGAAATTGTGACACAAACTGTCAAGGAGATTGGCAGTGTCTACAATCAATAGATTAATTACTGTAGCGTGTGACACTCACACAGCGGTGTTGATGACGGTCCTTCTTTGATGAATTATTTTACCCGGGAATCATTCCAAGTGCAACGCGAATGTGCCGGAACCGTGACATTAACAGCATAACACATCCGATATACGACTGTTTAAATGTGGATTGATGGACCGTGGCAAACGGGTTAAGAGACAGCCAGCGAAATGAATGGCAGCACCGTAAACAATCAAACATTTAATTGTACCATTCAATTCCACTTAGCAACTTGGTTGGCTGAAAATAATCAATTTTAAAAGGCATGGAGTTAAGTCTCAGGAGCGCAGAATCTGTTTTTGGATCAATTTAATGCGCTGCAGACTTATCACCAATATGTTGAAACTTTTAATACTTCAACTGTGCACAAAAATGATTGAATTTCTGAAACTCCCTCTCTGTATCTTTCTTTCACCTCTCAATTCCATCTCTTATTTCCTTCACTTCTTTTCTCTTCTAGCATTACAAACACAGCAGAAACCTTCTGTGAAAATATAGTATGGCACAGATTGATTATGGGTCTCTCCTAATACATTGGAGACCGCCACATTGTGCGGATGTTGCTGAGCGTTGAGGGGAAATGGACAAATCTGATTGCACGGCACGGGAGCTTCTTTTTCTGCTGCACTTTTGTGAAAATCCCAAAAAGTAATAATTAAATTCAGTTTTTTTCTTTTTTTATCTACAAACTAAAAAGTTTATACGGGATAATGCGTATATACATCTTTGTATAGGCGATCTCTGACTAGTCATTAATTCTTCCATCAGACAGCCTACTCTGCAGTATCTCTTCAGAAGAAAAAAAACACAGCTTACTATCAAAGAAACGGAATGAAATCACAACTCATCCGTCTACGAGGCCATTTAGTTTCCTTCTCTCATGTAGTTTGAGGGTTAAATTGAGGAATCAATATCTACATTCTTGTATGGTTGTTTGTTATACAATGACGCAGCACTGAAGTTAACGGTACAAAGCAAATGAGTGCATGTTTAGCGAGCCTTTGTAGTGTTGAAAGCCTTATTCATCATTCAGTGGATGTTTACAGATTGGAGTTTCAGGATTACAAACACTTTTCCAGAGGCAGACTTCACCTCTTTGGTTGGATGAAACCGAGACATGTTTACCAGCCTCGACCGCTGGTATTGTTTTCACCTTGTGAGTCTGTGTTTCTGTCATCATGGCAACATGTGTCTACCGGAGCAGGAACTGCTCTCTCCTACAGTAGGTAAGAGCTCAGAATGAAGGTAGAGTTCCATGATGGGTGTGGTCTAAGCAGGTGGGGGCAAAGGGGCCATTGCTGCCACCCCCTCACAATTCTATGCACCTCGCCCGATTTGGCAACACAAAACTTTACATTCAATTCAATTGAGTTTATTTTGTATAGCCCAATATCACAAATTACAAATTTGCCTCAGAGTCGCAATCTGTACACATACGACACCCCTGTCCCAGGACCTCACATCGGATCAGGAAAAACTCCCCAAAAATAACCTTTCACAGGGAAAAAAGGGAAGAAACCTTCAGGAGAGCAACAGAGGAGGATCCCTCTCCCCGGATGGACAGAAGAATAGATGTCATGTGTACAGAATGAACAGCATTTACAAAGTTACATAAACACAATACATGAATATGCAGTGTATGAATGGAACTCCAATCCATGAAACACAAGGAGGTAGAGAGGAGGGGGCGGCGCATCAGCAGGGCCAACGCGGGAGGCCGGCTCACCAGCATCAGACACCTCCAGGTCCAATGGACCCTATGAGACGTGAAGTCACAACGACTCCGGGGAGGAAGCAGAGTTAATAAGGTGCAATGGAGAGATGTAAATTCATCCATAAGGAGAGAGAGAAGAGGAGAGAGGTGCTCAGTGTATCCTAAAACATCCCCCAGCAGCCTATAGGCCTATAGCAGCATATCAAGGGGCTGGACCAGGGCAAACCTGATTCAGCCCTAACTATAAGCACTATTAAAGAGGAAAGTCTTAAGTCTATTCTTGAATGAGGTGACTGTGTCTGCCTCCAGGACTGAAAGTGGAAACTGGTTCCATAAAAGAGGAGCTTGATAACTGAAGGCTCTGGCTCCCATCCTACTTTTAGGACTCTAGGAACCACAAGTAGCCCCACATTTAGTGAGCACAGCTCTCTAGTGGGGCAATATGGTACTACAAGCTCCTTAATGGTGATGGTGCATACATGGGTGTAGTTGAGATCAATATAAAGGCAGAGATTGGTATAAAGTGTGGTCTTTTTCAATCTTATTAGCTAACGTATCTTATCTTGACATAATTAACAATGCATACAAGACCAATGTTGTTTCAGCCCCTCTTTCTCTTTCGCTGTGGAAAATGGAGGATTAAATTGTCAGCTGACTCGATGGCGTTCTATTATTATTGCTGCAAAATCCGAGCTCAATTATATCCAGATTGATATTTTGAATTTCCAATGTTGGAATTTAAACAGGAGAAGAATAACACAAACAAATGATCAATAATGTTCTATTAATAAATGAATATATACAGTGCCAGGATATTTCTCAAAAACTGTTGCCGAGGATATAGTCATTTCACAGCTGTTTCTCTTTTATGAAACAGTTTCACGGCAAAAAAATCTCTTTGAACCTCGGAGCATCACGACTTGCATGTGCAGCGTGTGATTTTGCCCACTCCTCCCCGGGGCCACGGCTCTTTGGCACCGCCCGGTCGAAAAAATGGATTATTCTGCTGCTGGAGCAGCTTTGTGTTTGTATAGCTAAAATTACAATCTTTAGGAGATGTAGGACTTCTGTACACGTGTCAATGAAGCAGTGAGAGTTCCTGCCTTCTATAGACATACTGTATGTGGTTTAGAGATTTCATTACAGCACTGCAGCTGTAAAATACAAGGTATTCAAATGTTTGAGATAGATGTGCTGACAAGAAAAGAAATGCAGTGCATCAGTATACTTTTACACAACCATCCTGATTGATTGGTTATCTATCTTCCCAGTACCGTGTATCAGTGGTGGTGATAATACACTGCTGATGGCCAACATAATATCTTATGCATGGCACCAAGTCTGCAGCACAGAATGCTTAGCAATGCCAGACACATCGAATCAAGACATTGTTCCACAACTCTGCAGAGGTTACAAAGTGAGAGTGCAGAGCAAAGGAATGAGCCAGAGTGGGATGCGGAGCGGGATAGATGGAGAACGAGATAGAGGAGGAGGAAAAAGAGCAAAAGATGGAACTGGAAAGGACTGGATGAGGCTGTGAGAGCAGATTGCGCCAACGATACGAGGTGGCGAAATCAATTCTGGACGAAATGAGAAACATTAATGGGAGTGAAACTAAGAAAATAGTGACAGGGGCAGGTATGGGTGGAAGGAAGGAGTGAGATATCACTTAAAGGTGACTGTAAGCTACGAGTGGACGTGACAGTCCACTCGTACGTCAAAACTGCAACACCTTCTCTGCTTTCATTTAATGTGGTAATCAACAAAGCTTTATACTGTACCAATGTTTTCTTTCTTCCATTTACGTTCAGTGTCAGTTTAAAGTTTTGAAATCTAATTTGTATTTCGAGGTCTGAAGCAAGGCCACCGTGTGTTAATTCCTGGATACATTTTTTTCCATTCATCTATTCCTGCTTAGCAACTCACAGTAGCGAAGTCTGTCCCCAGCGGTTGCCTGGATGAATGAGAAGGAGCATCATTCACTCGCCTCCTCTTGGCAGAGCCGCTGAACCGCGTGGGCAGCTTCATGTATTTCCCTGCGTGTCCTTGTTTGATTTTTAATTTTCTTATCCGCAGGAACCTTGGCGATGCAATTACTGAAATCATTCTGAGTATCCCTCTTGGTTAAGTAGTTTATCATACTGAAATTATAAATAATTTTTATTGATTATAATAATTGATGGTTTATTAATTGATCTTAAAAAGTGTCAAAAAAACTGTTATTGATTTAAACCTATAGTCCTTATTTTTTACACAAACCCACTGCCATACTTTTTGACCTCTCCTGGCAGCCACACTGTCAGACACGAGTGCTTTTGTGCATCAGCTAAAATCATTATTGCAAACACGAGTACTGTCTATCCTTTGTCTCTCGGTCTCGCTGGCCCCTTGCTCTCCCTCTCCTCCATTTACTCTCTTTTTACACCTCAGGCAAAAAGCGAGGTTGCTATCCTCATTAACCTCACTGCCTCTCTCCAGCTCACCTCAGGCCAGCCCCACCTTAAGCTGTACTCATTACTGCTGAATCAAGCTGGGGAGACGGCAAGCGAAGGCTGGGCGGCAGAGGAAGTAAGACGGGGGATAGTCAAACACTCGGCTTCAGAGTGAACGCTGTCGTAATGGGGGACAGAGATGGGAATTTGAAAAAAAGAAAAAGGAGGAGAGAGTCAACAACTAGGAAGAAAAAGAAGAAGAATCAAAGAAAGGCAAGGGATAAGGAGGGATTCGCTTTTAGTGTGGTTAAATGAAAAATAGGACAAAGGAGACAGAGAGAGACGGACGACAGGGGCAGAAAATCCATTAGTGAACTCGGGAGTGGCTAAGATGATGTGTGAGCCAGTCATAAGTAGACATGCTCAGAGCTTAAAACTATGGCACTTGGCATGGTTAGCCATGATAGATATCTACCTTTAGACACCAGTTATTCATCAATGACACATTTCTGTTGGCTGAGAGACTACCGATTGAGACTCAGAGCAAAGTGTTGCATGGCCTCTCCTGCAAGGCTTCTGACCGGACTGATCCACGACCAAACTGCTTCTTTTTTTATTTGGAACCTTCTGCTGAGTCAAAGCTCAATAATCCCCACAAACACATCATTGATTAATGAGTCGCTGCTTGAGAGCAACAGTTATGGTTACAAATGAATGCAAAAGAACTCTTGATGATAATTAAATAGACGCTTTAATGAAATAATGAAACAGACATTTAATTTTTTCCACCAACCAGTGAAAAGCTCATTCCATTTGCCCGTTTGTTTCAAGATCTATGGGATATCAGGATGATAAATGGCACGAGGAATGCTCTTGAAGTACTGTCATTAAGAAGTTTTTAATTAGTAGGGGATGGTTTGTGTAGTGAGACGCAGCAGTTATTACCGGAATGAGGGAAAACGACAGAACTCAGCAGCAAAGGCCTCCTCATGACTAGCAGGCAACCAGTGGACGCTAACTGAGGCACTGATGTGACAGGAAACACGACCGGCCGATCCAACATCAGTCTACGCGAATCAACTTATGAAACTGATGTTCTTTTTTATTTCTTTTATTTCAATAACCCATGTCAGAGACTTGCATCTAGAAAGTCCTGAGTGCAGTGATGGAAACAGTTTGACGGAGTGACGAATTAAAAGGAATGGAAAGCGGCAGTAGCATTTTGATAAAGCCGTAAAACAGAGAGAGAGAGAGAGAGAGACAGAGAGAGTGTTGGGCAGCAGACGTGATTAAATTCCATCATCTATTACAGCTCGGCTCGGGCTTTGAACTGACTTCAAGGCCGCACTCTCTGATGCGCTGCGGCTCCATCCGTTTCTTAAAAAGGTGACTCTCGTCCGCGCTGTGTTTCGTCCTTCATTTACGACCCATCATTCTAAGCTTCTGGGGAAACGCTTCCATGTATGCCTGCGTATGCACGCTAACCCACCCACACACGCACTCATCGTTTGGTTCAGGTAATGAGCAGCCTTGGCCAAGACGGAGCACAACGCGTACATGTTGACCCTCAAACGGGTGAAACCTTCACATTTTTTGACTTTTCCTTCTCTCCGCTTCCTCCATCTGTTGGCAGACGCTTTGTTGTCTCCTCCTCAGATTCAGATGCAGCTCCTCAATTTCAAGGCACTTTCCGAGCGTTGCGCGTTGCGGTGGCAGCAATCCTCGGTGAAAAACAATTGCGTGCTTAAAGTGGATGTAACAACAACTGTGAGGCGCAAACCCGCAAGGGTTGAGCAGCAGTGGAAATGAGCCAAATGAATAGGTCACAGTTAATAAATCAATTTTCTTGAATTAGAAATGTGAGGCGTGTTCCTTTTTCAGTCAGTTTGGAACGTTTACAGAGGACGGGAACCAATTTAAGTACAACAGGTGGAGCTTTGATGTCAATTGACCTCTGTCATCTTCCTCTGACCCACCACTCCCCTCTCTTTCCTTCTCATCATCTTCATGTCACTCAAACGACCGGACCCCCATCCCCCTACCCCTTTGCCCACTGATCCAGCTATCAATCTCCATTTGTAATCCCCCACATGAATCTTCCATCCAATTCTCCTCCACTCCTATCTGTAGTCCTCCATTTCTTCTGGAGCAGGGGAGCTTATATCACAATCATATCACAGCTTCCCTTCCTTATATTCCTCTCCCTCCTCCCAGTCTTCCCTGCACCCTTTTTGGATAACATAACTGAGAGGACAAGCCTTCAGAGACCAAAGGCTCTTGTTCGCTCTCCCTCTGTCTTCTCTCGCCTCCTTCTCACTGGGGTTCACTGAGGGACAATGATTACAACCAAATCACTTCTGCCCCTGCCATGCCAATTATTGTGTGGGGCTTAAAGATGGAGCAAGGGGAAAGAAGGGCCCACGCCCACATCTCCATACATTTAGCATACTAAACAGGCTGGTGGGGGCATCTCAGCCCAACTGGTGGCTCTACGGCAGACACTTCAGGGCCATGTTCCCCCAAGCAGACGCAATCCAAGTCAGATGTGTTTGCATAAACTTTACCGCTCCTCAAACAAGCTTGGCAAAGTGTCCTTCTGTGTTTGTCCTTACCGTCAAGGTGCCAACATCTGACATGATAGCACAAGTCTGCTTTATTAATAAAGCAGACTTGTGCAGTAATGACAGTAATTTCACATACAATTAATTGTATGTGAAATTACTGTCATTTCTGCCCAGGCTCTCAATGTGTCTCGGTGACTCTGACTGCGGGTGACTGGTGAATAGGCTCAGGCTCAGACTTTGGGGAAGGCAAGTTTACTTCAATAGAACATTTCGGCAACAAGGCGATACAAATTGCTTCATATAAAACATAAAAATCCTTAAAAAAAATCCTTTTAAAAGACATGTTTAAAACACAATAAAACAAGTTACAGTGCAGTGTAAGAAGTTCTTGAATTTAAAGTAGTGAGAGTTTTTTCAGCTGACATCCAGTTTTCTGGGAGTTTGCTCCAGATATACGGTGCATAAAAACTGAACACTGCTTCTCCTTATTTAGTTTTGACTCTGGGGACAGAGAGCAACTTCGTCTTAGACGACCTGGATGGTTCATAATGGAGCAGAAGATCAGAAATAAACCACTCTGGGGAAAAATCCATTGAAGAATATCACTGTTGGATTCTAAAGCACAGACAGGAAGCTTGTGTGTCGACCTCAGAGTCCTTAGTGTAAGCTGATGAAGACAAACGTATGCACACATTATGCTACGATGTATCTTGCAGAATTATAAAGAGCTTGCGGCAAAGTGTGGCTAAGTTTCCGTCTCTCAAACTCCTCACTGTTCCTCCCTCTGATGAGTAATGATGCACTCAGCGGCATCGTGGACAATCAATCACACTCTCCGCATTGTGACCCCATCGCGCATCAAGCAAACCCCCGAGTACTGTTGCTCAAAGATTTCACCTCATACTCAAAGAAGCCACGGGAATGAAATAATGATTCAATGACTGCTCCGCGACAGCGAGGCGAAGCTTGTTATCTCAGTACAAGTCGGACTACATGAAAACGGTCACTCACCGAAGTCATGAAAAATGCAGATGATGAGAGTGTACATTTTTTGGCAGGATTGATTGGGTGTATTAAGTCGAAAAGGTAGTTATCATAACTGGTTGTGGCAGCTACGAGAACATTCACTTGAAAATAAATTAAAGACTGGTGGTAAAAAAACAGAAGATCGACAAAAGGTCAGAGGTCTAAGATGACTTCTCTAATTAGTACCGCCGTCGAAGAAGATGAGGTCTTCCTCTTCAGAAAAACTCTTGTGCTTTTCTGCGAGTAAGAAGGCCTGGGAGAAATATTATAGAAGCTCTGAGCCAAACTTCTCCCTGGCACATCTGGAAGTATTTTACTGCAACATATTTTTATTTTCCCAGACATTTAATCAAAGTTGTCCTGACCGTTGAATTACCTCAAGTCTAAACAATGACCAACATGTGATGTGTATTACTTTGCTCTCCCTCTCCCTTCAGCGAACATATGGAATTACAGAGCAAGAATACACATTTATAACCATACACGTGTACTTTCCTACCATTGTTAAATCTTCTTACTACTACTATCTTTCATTTATTTATGTATCTCTATTTGCCCCTTCGAGCAATATGTGTCTTTCTCCTGCATGAAGTCGGAAATGAGGTTCCTCTATAAGTCTCTGTAAGTTGTCTTAGCGAGTCCCTGCGGGCCCTCCAAGTCTCTTGGGGCCCTCAAGTCCAGCTGGATGCTCATATTAATCCTGCATCCATGTGCAGGATTAATATGATTGTCCATGTTCCTCTCTGCGGTGTTGCCTTCAGGGATAAAATCTGAGACAATAACGCGTTTAGTTCCCAAAAATAAATTAACACAATAAATCGATGATTCAATTCAATTCAATTCAGTTTATTTTGTATAGCCCAATATCACAAATTACAAATTTGCCTCAGAGGGCTTTACAATCTGTACACATACGACATCCCTGACCTTTGACCTCACATCGGATCAGGAAAAACTCCCCAAAAATAACCTTTGACAGGGAAAAAAGGGAAGAACCCTTCAGGAGAGCAACAGAGGAGGATCCCTCTCCCCGGATGGACAGAAGCAATAGATGTCATGTGGACAGAATATGATAACAATTTGAAAACATTGCAGCGGACTTAACAGCCAACATAAACTGAGCAGCCAGAAGATATAAAGAGATAATAACTTGCTCTTGTCCAACTTCATTCCAGCTCTCTATTGTGGAATTTAGGGGAAAGAAATAAACAGATTTGGTGAAGTTTAGGCAACTCTAAGAAATTATTACTTAGATAACAATTCAACTTTCTTTATAATAAAAGTCTTTTCTGTGGATCGAGCCCGGTCCATCGGAGTTTAAGGATAATTTAGGCTACATGAGCATATTCCCCAACCTGACCTCCAGCAACCTTATAGAAGTAACATAACAAAAATATGGCAAAATAGGTCAACCGTGGCTTGATTTCAGATGGGACACAGTGAGCGGTCTCCTGGGTGAAAGTCCTGTGTTTGTTTGACCCACCAAATCCAAACTCCCACCCACCCGACACATACTTTCTCTATGTTTATACTGTCTAATAATGCAGATGGGTTTACGCTGGAGTGAGCTAAAAGCCTGGTGCGTTGGATTCAGACTCCGAGGGGCACTAGGCAAGTATTGGGAGTGAGAACGGGTTGACTATATCAGACACTCAAAGTGTGCAAGAACGCGAGAACCTGCTGCGTATACATATTGTGTATTTGATTACAATGCAAAATGCAGCCCTATTTTCTTATGCTGATGCACGTCAGTCTTTGCAAAAAATTAATATTCTTCTATCCTCTTCTTAGCCCACTCCCACTGTGCTCAGGATGTCATAGAGTGTGATGGGAGCAGGGGAGGTCTGAGGGTAATTGGCTCTGTAAGATCTGAGTCAAGATGCAAATTGATGTCAACATTTTCGCAGGTGTTTCTACTTTTATTGAATAACTTGCAACAACTGAGTACAAACAAACTGCGACTCGTGACAGGTCTATAAATAATATCTGTGTGTTGACGGAGAACCAGCTGAATTACTGATTGCAAACATGAATATCATTAATGAAGCGTCGCAACTGCATATACAGTATCTCTCGTTTGGATCAGAGGTTGTTTTTTGTGTCACGCAGGTGCAACTTTTCCATGCTAAAGTGGAGGCTGTACAATAACTGTCCCGTGGCATTTCAGTGCAAATATTGTACGTCCAAGAGGAGGACATGCTGATTAGAAGAACCGTGCATTGCAATGTATTTGCTGTGCAAGGATCAATTTTTTAACAAAAGCACATTGTAAAGGGTGTACAGTACCCATAAATCATTTATTGTGCATCAGTTACCCAAAAATGTAAAAGTGACGATAACAAATAATTCAATTCAATTCAATGCAGTTTATTTTGTATAGCGCAATATCACAAATTACGAATTTGCCTCAGAGGACTTTACAATCTGTACACATACAACATCCCTGACCTTTGACCTCACATCGGATCAGGAACAAAAACAAAATAACCTTTGACAGGGAAAAAAGTGAAGAAACCTTCAGGAGAGCAACAGAGGAGGATCCCTCTCCCCGGATGGACAGATGCAATAGATGTCATGTGGACAGAATGAACAGAGTTACAGAGTTACATAAACACATTACATGAATATGACAATGTATGAATGGACCTCCACAATCCATGAAACGGAAGGAGGTAGAGAAGAGGGGGGGCGGGGCGATCAGCAGGGCCAACGCGGGAGGCCGGCTCACCAAGCAGGAGGCATCAGACACCTAATAACAGAATAATATGTGTGTGTGTGTGTGTGTGAGACTGCTCCCGATTCACTCCTTTGTTTCAAATCTAATTAATAGCAAATTATTATTATTATTTACGAACACATCACACTGTAAATAATGCTGGGCTCATTAATCAGTCCTGGTTTTCTCGGTACTTGCCCGCTCATCTCTCTCCATCTCCCATCTGAGGCAGATAAGCAGTTGGTTAATCCCAAACTGTATTTATTGTAATTCTGTTTGAACACTATAAATCATCAAATAGTGTGTTACTCATGCACACAGCAGTGATAACGGATGAATTGGTTATTTGGGGAATAAAGAAACAAGTATTCAAAAGAGCAACACGTAAATATATAATTTATAATAATAATATCGAAGGAATCATCTCAGACAGAGTAAATATTGCAAGGAGTGGACCCAGCTGGCACCGTGAGCTGTATGTTGTTTCTGTCCGAAGATGTGATGCAACGTGCCTGTAATGAATCTGACAAATGGTGAGGAAGTACGCATACATTTGGCAATCACGTTTTCAGGGAGTTTTCACGGCTTCCTGTGTAGCAGTCTGCGTCTGTCTCTGGATTATCACCTCGTGAAAGGCCTTTGAAAGAAAATGACATCCTCACAATAAGCAACGGATCCTCACACTGTTTTTGTGCCAGATGCAGTGAAGAGACTAAGAGCCCAACCATGTTTATAAATGGCTCATTAGTACTTCTGCCTAATATAAAGTGTCTCTTCCTGCATGGGTTCATTCGCCTGCCATGAAGTCAGCAGTGCGATTGAGTCAGACGGGGTGCTTTCTGCAGGGCTGTCCAAATCGGCTCCCACACTCCGCAGAGTGCACCCAGTCTGCCCACAACTTCTCTTCTGGTCTCACAGAATTAGTTTCCAGCACATTGAGTAACATCTGCTGATCAGCAGCACAGCCTTTATTGTAGGCTATCGTGTCCAAACCCCCCTCACTCACCCGGTAGTTATTATCCCCCTGTCCCCCTGTGGAATGTTTTCTCTGAGTACTGCAGCAACACCGAACTGGCAATAAATCACATCGCATTCTCACCGCGCCGTGCTTTGCCTCGCGCTCCCTGCGTCCTCTCCCCAACGCCCGCCCATCGCGCGCTCTGATTGGCTGGTGAGGCTCCTTGGCCGGCCCCTCAGAGCGGGAACTCGGCGTAATCGTAAATCCCGCCCCCTTCCTTGAGGCCGGCGATTGGGAGACGGGGCTCTCCTTCAACTGCCAATCAAGCCGTTTCTCGTGCGCCTCGCATTCACTGCGACGCGACGAGACGCGCTGCATACCAACGGAGAGCCGAGGGAGCAGGCTAATTAAGCTCAAGTGGCGACTCGCGAGCGGCCAGGACGCGCAGAACCCATCTTGTTCTCTGACAAACAAACACACACATACACCAACAAAAACACTTTTGTTTTCTGTCACGTCATTGGACAGTTAACGTGTTACCTTTTCTTCCCATGCGTTTTCTCACATATTTTCCTTCAAGGCACTGAGAGCCAAACTAAGTGTTCGGGATATTTGTTTTTTCATTGATATTTTTCTTCTTCTTTTTCTGGCTGACAGTCTGCACAGGGGAAGACAGACAGCCCTCTGCGCCTCTCTACGGTCACCAGAAGGAAAAGTCAAGTGGATAAAACTGATGTTTTCGTCCAGTCACATGTAGAAGAAGCGTTGGACTATTGCTGTTGACATTCATCCACTGGTTCGGTTATTATTATTTTTGTATAAAAAGGAAACCGAATCCCCGCAACGGCACTACGAAGGAGGAATACCGAGGCTGCAAAAACAAGCAGAAAATCAATCCGAACTCCATCATGGGCTGCCCCCTCTTGCGGAACGCGTTTGCTGGTTTTCTGCTGGTTCTGCTGTCGAAAGGTAAGTTCTGACACCAGCTACTTTAGCGACGTGCTGACGGCTCCGCGTGCTGCTGCGCCGCGACGCATGTTCGCCTTTCATTTTCTGAAAAACGGGTTGTGGAGGTGAATACTAATGATCTACCTGCCTGCGAATCACGCGTGTCTGCTGTGCCACTGCGATTCTGTATGCGCGTGTGTGTGCACGCATGTGTGTGTGCGCGTGCATGCGAGCGCAGCGCCAGGTTCATCTCCGAGCCAACCTCGTGGTTCAGTGGAAGCAACGAGTGATGCATGTTAAGATGTTTACTCTGAAAAAAAACAAAACAGTATTCACATCCCCAGTCTTCTGTGAACATTCCTTTACGTGACTTGAATGGCCTGGTACCCCACGCACACGACGCACCAGCAGCGCAAAGGGTGGGGGGGATGTGGGTGGTGTTGGTGGGGTTTAAGTATACGAGTAGAAGCAATGCAGAGAGAGACAGTGTTGTTCTCTCTTTCTCTCTCTTTTTTCTTTCTCTCTATCTCTCTCTCTCTCTCTCTCTCTCTCTCTCTCTCTCTCTCTCTCTCTCTCTCTCTCTCTCTCTCTCTCTCTCTCTCCAAAACCAAGGTCGAGAGATTTATCACTGGAATAAACACCTTTCCCACAGCTCAAACAAAAGAGACACACACTTCATTCACCTGCTCTATATGGTGTGTCGAGATAACTTGCACAACCAGAAGATTCAGATGGCATTTTAAACAGCTGTAACACAAACGGACAGTGTCGTTATGTTGCTGTTGTCCTCAGGGAACGCTGACATGGGGGGGATATTTAAAATCCACCTGCATTTTTCATCAACATCTTAATACTCTCACCATGCTATGGGATGTCCCACCATATATTAGTTGTGCACGGCATCCTCACCATGTAATTTCCCCTTAGCATGAACCACACACACACACACACACCTGGCCCAATTAGTCTTGCCTTCATCCTGTGGGAAATCAGTATATAAATAAATTACTCTGGCCCTTAATAACAATAATTGATGTGTCAGTGCAATAGGATGTGAGGTTAACAACACGCAGATGCAGACGGGCTGTAGCCTCCTGCTCCTCCACACACATGGGCAGCAGAGCCCAGCTGGTCATGGTTGGCTTGCCCCAGCGAGCCCCTTCTCCGGGCAGAGAGCAGACGGCCGGCCCTGCAGGACGTACACAATGGGTTCCGCATCGCACCAACACAGCCATTCAGAGTCTCATTACTGCTCCCAGTCCTGTGAATTTGTAACCTGTGTTGTTTTTTTTTGCAATGTGAAGGTGTGACCAATTATGTCAGCTGCAGTTGAGAAATTATTGGATATTGATGGGAGTTGCGCACATTGCAGCACATGTGAAGCAGACCTATCCATCCCTGGGAGAGGAGATCCGGCCTGCTCCTTTTGAGTTGCTGTAGGTCCACAACACGTCCGTCTTTTAAAAGTAGAACGCATGCATTATAAAAGGAAGAACATGGCTGTTGAAAGTGCACCGTCCACTGCTCGATAAATCATGCAGCAGTGTGGTCCCTTAAATGCTTCACCGCCATTGTTTGGCAGATTGTGTGCGAGTTATTATTGCCTGGTTCACGAGGAATAAGACACATCCCCGTGAATGACTGTACAGTATTTTATTAGCCTGAAGATATTTCTCCTTGACTGTGATTATCTCTTATTGAGCCACTTCACATTATGCACAACACACATTTATTAGGAGAGAGCATCATTATATCTTCCATGTACCCTCAGAAACAACTAGTAAAATGTGTTTTGGGATACTAGCCAGGTTTCTTTCCTTTGCTGCAAAACACAACTAGGCTATTCAAAGGTCTGCTATGGCTTGGCGTGTGCATGTACACAACCACTCTATGGGTGCAATGGAGTAAAATATCATCTATGTATTTTTATCACACAAGCTGGCGGCAATAAATCAAAACCCGTTTCATCTATGAGATCAGACACTGAGGTTTATGAAACATTAAGGCTGTGACACACACACACACACACACAAACCTCCACACAAAATTAAACAATGTACCCTCCACTCAAAGGATTTCTGTTGTGACAGAAACCTGCAAGATCGGATAATGAGAATAATGTCATCATTGATTCAGGGAAAAGTGAAGATGACAAGAGAAATTGTTTCAGCTTTCGGGCCTAGATAGGTCAGAGCAGAGGACGTTTAGGGTTATCTTTCAAAGATAATGCAATATTTAGGAAACATACTACTGCCGTTCAGACATGTTACGCAATTATTGCAGGGAATCCCCCCCCACGGTGTACATGTGTATGCTGCACATGCGTGTCACTAATGTTGAAACAGTCTCCAGATAGGTCTTCCCACCCACATGCCCCGCAGTGAAGGAGGGTCTGGTAAGAGGAGGTGTTCAAGCCAACACGGGTAAAAACAGGTGGGGTTGCGTTGCCGTACGCCGTCCTTCTTGTTTCAGCAACATATGGGGCCAACTGGGGTCAATGCGCATTGCACATGTTAGCACGTAGCCACACTCCATCGTCCCTGCCCCCTCACACACACACACACACACACACACACACACACACACACACACACACACACACACACACACACACACACACACACACACACACACTCAACTGGATCACCAGTCTTGGCTTGGAGATGAAGAGAAGAAAGATGCCAGCATCAACAGATGCCTTGCGCTCCTATTCTGGAGGGGACTCTGCTTTTTCTCCCTCCCTTTGAAATCCATGGTTTCTGTGTGCTGTTGTTCTCCATGTTTGGCTTCCATATGCCCTGCCATTTTGGCGGGTTTTATTTATCTGCAAGTGTTGGAGTGAGAGGGCCTGGATTTGGTCTCAAGAGCCCGGGGGACAAGGGTTGGAGGTTTAACCAGCCTGGAGTGGGTCTGCGGTCTGAATGCTTCTCCCTCAGGTTTCACTTTTTTTCTATTTCTCCTGCTGCTGTGTGGTGGCCTGTGGTGCTGAATGTATTCCTTCCACATAGGGGATCCAAGATAGTAACCTTAAGAAAACCTAGCTGCGTTTTGACCTCGGACTGGCAGAGACAGGTGCTGTGATGTACAAGCAAACTGCTGTTGTATGGAAACTTCATTTGAATTAATGATTAAGAATTGATACATCAAAATCCAAACATGTTGCTGACCTGCCAAAGGCAGCATTGTTGAATAAAGTAAAGGTGTACTGAAAAGGAGTTGTGAGACGTGTTTTACATTTTGGTTTATGATTGTTACCATGACAGCACCTATTTACTTAATATATCAATCTTGAGCTTTCATCTTTAAGCAATAGAAACATTTGGAAAATGTAGTTGTTGAAAAGAGTCAAATAGCAAGATTCAGTAGAATCACTTAATTTATCTGACTGAAATTACTACTTTACTAGTACTATTACTAAATTACATGATATAGAAGTGAAACAGCTATGGTACCATGACTTCAGCCTTTTGAATTCAGTCCAAAGCATCATGTCATTCCTACTATAACAACCACTCACAGTACTGTCATTGTCTTTCAAGCCGCTAAGGAACCACAATAAGGCCTGTTGTTATTATTGTCCCTCATGGGAGATTTGGATTGCAGCATGGCCAAAAACTAAAAGAATCATTCATCATGCAAGGGTTCTTATATCTGACGAACAGTTGTTTCTCATTTTTCATGTTTTTTTTATTTTTATGAATATACAGCAGCATGGGCGATCAGTACTTCTACACAAGCCCTGTAGAGCAAAACCGAAGAATATCAGTGCATTACTTTTTGTATCGGGAAAAGTACAACCAGTGCCAAAACACACAATGACACACAATAAAAACAACAAAGTAAAAAAAACAGTAAATAAGAACTAGTAAAACATATTTAATAATATAGGGTATTTATTTGCTATACAGTTAAGTGGATTTCTCAAGAGAAATGTTTGAATCTGTTGCACTTGGCCCTGCAGCGTGTATTCCTCCACCCGAAAGGAAGCAGCTCAAACCGTCTTATTTAAGCGGTGGTAGGTATCAGTGGCACTGCTAAAATGACCAGAACCAAGGGGAATGTTGAATTGGTTTCATTATCAGTTCCTCACTTCATGGACTTTGCAGCGCTTCCAATTACAGGCTGGACGGAGATGAATAACCCCTGAGCTGGTGACCCCGCGACCCGCATAGCTGAAGCTGAACTATGCATCTCATAGTGTTAGCGGCTATCTTGCCAGAGCGGTGACTGAGAGGTCACAGGCTCAAATCCTTTGAGGATGGTTAGCCACAGTGTGGCTGCGGACGGTAGGCGGCCGCGGCACCACTTCGCTGCCCTTGAGATTTCTCCTGTCGCTTTTGATAAACACTTCACTGGGCCTCACATATTGGTTCGATGGCTGGGCAATTACGCATAGTGTCAGTGTCATAAATAATGATTACAGCAAAGCTTGTTTGCAATTATAATTGCAGTTATAATATATGGAGTTCGATGTAATGGAAAGGAACTAGGAAGGCACTCATCTCGGGACAGGTACTGTGTTTAATTACTGTAGTAATTTGCTTTGTTACAACCTCCCAGCATCCCAGTCCCACCTTAAAGACCTGCAATGGTCCAGGTGTGAATATGAACCCTGGTTTTGCGTTCTCACTTTAACAAAAGGAGAACAAAAGGCTATGTTTTATTTAGTGCAGGGGAAGGATCATTCAAGAGGGAGCTGAGTGGCTGTAGAAGCAGGAATAAGTGGTGGCTCGTGTACTCGCATCAACCACCGCCCACGCAGGAATACACACACACACACACACACACAGGGGAAGGGTCATAGCTCTTACAGAGGAATAAACGTATGCACACTGGAACAGCTTCTTTACATGGACCACTGGAAGATGAATTTAAACAATTCCCCCTTTTTAAAGGTGTGAGCGGTAAATCAATAGAAAGTCAATGGAGCCCAGCCATAAAGAATACATATATATATATATACACACACATACACATTATCGTGGATATTAATAACTCATTCGATTTTCTCCATATAAACACCATTGAAAAGAGATCAATAAGCACTGTGAAAATTACCTCTTTGGTTTCCAAGGCTTCAGTCCACACTGCAGATTGAGGTAGAAAAAGAGATGTTTTCTTGTTTGGTGATGTACAGATGTTACACATTTATGGGGAATTTATTAGAATGAATACTGTTAGAGAGGGAGAGAGCACCGTGTGATTTATCCCCCCCCCCCACCCTCTGTTCCTCTTCCTTCTAGTCTTTTTTTGTGCCGAGCAGTTAGCATCATTGGAAACACAATTCAGATTAGTGCAGGCAGCTTCTCCTCTGGGAGCCGGGAGGAACGAGGGTCCCGCTTCTCTCCCTGTCCTCATTACCAAAAGACAAGGAGCTCGCCGGCAAATCAATGGAAAAGGCTTAGGCACTAATTCAGGCCATGCTTGGTGATGGGACTTAGCTTTTTGTGTGTTTTTTGGTGTCTCAGTGTGTGCATGTGTTTACGTGTGTGTCCCTTCCCCTGTGTGTATGTATGTGTGAGTGTGGGGAAGTTTAATCATTTGTGCTACAACAGAAGGATAGAGCAAAACATTAGTTTCAAACGACTGCTGAAATGCTCGCCGTTGGTGTAACCTCAAAACTCCCAGTTAACTGCACTGATATTTACCACAGGGACATACGATAGCACGGAAGTCCTTTAATTACGTAGAGATAACGTCCGATTCATCAGTGAATCCATTTAGTCCAGCGCTAACACCATTGCTATTGTAATTCTAATTGCTCAGGGTATTATTGGCATGACAACTACTACAACATCAATAGCTTGCAGTTGTGTACAACTTCTTTGATGTTGAAAAATGAAAGAGTGCAGCACCTTGGCCTTTCCTGTAAACAACCCCCTGCTGCGGATGCCGACTTCAACATATGCCAAACAATCCGCCCGCCTCACGTCTCAATCCGTGCCGCATCTGTTCTCGCCGATGCTGCCGTCGTTCTCCCATTTGCCGTCATTCCATCCTCGTGCCTCTTTGTTTTGTTTACACAGGTAAAACTACTGGGCGCAACAAATGCTAAATAATGGTTTCATGTTCATGATTCTCAGCCCCTCCGTTGCCTCTGACATCTGGAGGTGGTGCCGGCTCCGTGCAAAGGGGAAGGAAGGCAGGGTGAGAGCAAAGAGAGGGAAATAAATAAAACTCTGGAAAACAGATCAATAAATATTTCAGCAGCTGCTCCCTTCACAGACTTCTCCTGAAGCCATAAGAGGTGGAGAGAGAGATAGATGGAGAGAAAGGGAGGGATGGATGAAGTGCAAGAAAGAAAGAGAGAGAGAGAGAGAGAGAACAGGGGTAATTGTGTTCCAAACTCTCATTCACAGTGGTCGAGAGAGATTGAGGGTGAAAGAGAGAGGCAGAGAATGGGGGATAATTGTGTCCCAGACTTAAATAGACGGAGAGGGGAGGCATGAGTGAGGGGTGGAGAAGCGACACAGGGTGTGCTAACGAGCAGCACATACAAAACATTCTCTGCTATGGGAACGGGGGGAGGAAAGAAAGAAAAAAAGGCATAGAAGAGGCTGGGTCCTTGGACTTTGGCACAACATAATAGTGACTGTAAGAATCTCTCACATCATTTTAATTCCTGTCAGGAGTCAGCGACGTACCGTGTGGGTGTATAGCTCGTGCAGCGAGCAGATCTAAATGATAATGAGCAGCCGGTCCGCAACCGAGACGGCTAACGTGCTACCTTTTGTGGACGTGGCCGGTGTCAGTGCCACTGCGCTCCAGCCATTAGCCCGTGTGTTCTCACGTCGAGCAGCATTTGCTCCCACAAGACACACTTCACATGCAGTGTGTGTGTTTAATGCAGGGAGGGAGAAGCAGAGAGAGCTCAACAGGGTCGACGGGCTGGAGAGATGGAGGAGTTATGGAACAATGATTGAAGCAGGGCTGCTGGGAGGAAGCGAGGGGAGAGAGACAGATGGTGTGAGGGAGGAAGAGGAGGAGGCATTCAAAGACCCGCAACAGGCAGTGATCAAGATGGATTGAATTTGCAGGCAGATGATTAGGTGGAATCAATGTAAACTGTGTTTTGGTGATATCACCGTGAGTGGGAGTACAAAAATAGTTTCAGGGTCACTTGTTGTGTGATATTGCGGCATTAAGGAGCTGGTGCTAATGTGATATGCCACTGGTTAGGGAGTCATTGCAGCGAAGCAGCACACCTCTAATAAGACGCTCATAATGCGCCCACATCATAATGAGCGGTTTGGAGCTTGTCAAGAAACCACAGGTTGCATGAAACATTATATTTAGGCGCTCACGGCAATCAAAAGGTGAACATTACATGTTTCGGTCGCTATTTGGAAAGCTGCATGATTGAGGAAAACAAACTGTGCCGATGCCCAGTGGTAAGTCGGTGCTTGGCGTAGTCGCGGCCATCCACTCGGAGCTGATGCTGCGATTTAGAGATATGACGCAATTGTCCTGTCGTTTAAGGCCGGCACGCGGCTCCAGCTCCGGCTGTGAAGGTGCCGGTTGGATTTTCCTGTAAAGTGTCCATATTAGCGCGGCGTCCTGACAGCAAGTCTCAGTTGAGTTTCATCGAAAAAGATTTGGCTGTGACACCCCATACATAAATAGATTTACAGGAAACGTTCCTTTCACCGTGTCCTTTGGGTATCGGCCATTAGAAAAACACTGTACACATTTTGAAGCAAAAGATCACAGGGATTTCTTTAGAACAAAATATCATACTTGTGATATTGTGGTGCTAATGTAGTAATTGGGACGTTAGGTGAGATTTCATCAAACATTTGTGCAGCAATAACCCATTAATTGGGTTTAGTAGAAGACGCTGCAGTGTTATTGTGTTATATTTCACTAATTAGATGTGGAGTTGGATAACGCTAAAAGCCTGTGCTCCTCTTCCCAGTTTTGAATGCTGTGAGTGAAATCCCATTAGTGCATGGACCTGCATGGTTGTTAGCACAATATCTGACTCCCACATTATTTAAGATAATTCAAGGATATGGTGTCCTTTTAAATTGTGTTTCAACCACATTCGTTTCCCTTTATTGGAGGGATGTGGGTGAATAGTGATTGCCTAATTAGGTGGGTAAAATACACGGTATATACTGTATGTGTTACCGTGTTGTTTTGTGTGTTTTGTCTATTTATTATATTTCTAATCTTTTTCTTCAGACATTTCAAGGCCCTGTGTAGGTGTGGTTCACTTTAATTATCTTTTTTTTTATGTGTAAGACGAGCAATAAATATGAAGGAATTTGACCAAACCCGACTCATGAACATGCACAATGTAATTCCAGAGATTCTAGCCAAATTTCCAGTTAAAATTCCTCCTCATGCTGTTGTTATTGTGCTTGCAGTGTACTTCTAGTTGCAGCAGTTATTCCAATACTAGAGCATATGTAAATGTATCAATTTAAATGATTGCCAAAACCCACAAAAACATTTTCTGGGCTAATGTTTGACATACTCGTCAAATATAGTGGTGGAAGTTCTCAATGTGGTTATTGCATAAAAACAAAAACATCTTGAAAATCTCCCTTCAGACTGTGAAATGAATTGTTCACGGCAGCAAAACATCTCACTCTCTCCCGATCAAGAGGGTGCAACTGTATCAATGTGACCTTTGTCTGGCCGGCAGACCTCCACTTCCTTTAGCGAATAATGAGGGCTTCAAAAAAAGGGCAATTAGTTGCTTAATGTTGGGCAACAGTACTCTTTTACAACATGCCAACAAGTCAATATCTATACCTGACAAAATTGCTGTGCTTTGAGGCACAGTTATTGGAAGTATTGACGTGATGGAAATGGTTTGTTGATCTATGTTCCGCTGAGTCGGTTTCACTACCCCTTTAAAAACCAAACTGCATTTCTGCTGCAATCGACCTGACGAAAGTAAATCGGTGATAGAGATGCCTTTTAAAGTGGTACTATATAACACACTTCTAAACATAGATGGATTGATGATGTGATGAGAGGCCACCAACACCAAATAAAACAGGAGAAGGTTCAGGATCTGAAAGAAAAAACTAAAATAGTTTAGCAAAACAACACAAATAAAAATCAGGCTGTTGTCAGAGCGAGACCCACTTTATTGAAAATTTGAATCAGATGATATCTGAAGCATAGAAGATAAACAACCCCATTCAACACTCGCCATTAAGCTCCATGTTGGCCTATTTATCGTACTCATCTGCTTTATCAAACCTGCAGTTACCTTTGTTTGCTATTTAGGGTTTGACAGCTGTAATCAGAATTGATCTGTATACTGCAACAAGGCAGCTAAATCAGACATGACAAATGTGGGGCAGACAGTTCAGGTGTTTTCTCAATCAGGACCATGTGATTGATCCTCTCTTGAATCTATCATGATCAAGCGTTATTGACATTGGGCTTCTGTTAAGGTTTTTTTGACGAAGGGAGGAAAAAAAAGATAGCAGCTGATCGACTACAGTGCAAAGAATTGCCTTTCAATCCGGCCCTACAGAGCATTTATAAAGCCCCAAAAAACTTTGGAAGAACGTCTGCTGCTACGGCGATTGATTTTCCTTTAATAAGATTTCTTTCTGCACTGTTTTTGTGTGTTGAATTAATGAGAGGAGTTATGATGGGAGTTATGAGAGTTGCCTTAAGGTTCAATTAATTCAGACAGCTAAAGCAACGGCATCATAATGTGAAATGGATTGCACTTGATTAAAGGCTGTTTTGCCTCCTAAATTTGGTATCATATTGTATATGATGCACTCGAGCAAATATGTTTGATATCATGCACTGAATAAGAAACGCTTGAGCCAATGTGTGTCATTTAATGCCTCATTTCAACTCCCTTTTTTACAGAGGTGGTTTTATTCTCAAGTATATAGATGTCCGTCGTCAGCATTTTGACAGTGCACTGATTTTTTTCTTTTCTTATAGACTTCTGAGCATATTTTATAGACGATCTGAACATGTAGACGGCGCGACACAAGACGTCAAGCCGTATAGACTGAATGGCTTTGAAACCGCTACATTTCAATTCAGAGGACAGCAATTACACAGTCAAACATGCAAGTGGATAGAACTGCTTTACAGTAGCGCCACATTTATAGTAAAAGGTAAAAACCCAGTCAACTTGTGCTGTATAAGTTATGCTTTGGCGCTCAGCCCCGGGGACCCCCTGGCACTCTGACTCTGCCCACTCACCCGTTGCAACTTCCTGCTCTCAGCTCATACTTAAAGATACAAGCACAAAACCTGAGGCCATCTGTTTTTTCTCGGGCAACTGGATGCCTACAGGGATATGGCCATATGTGATAAAAAAAGAAGGAAAAAAAAGTACCGTCAGACTCTTCAACCTTCTGAGGCTGCCCTGATTACCCAGGGAACACCACATCGTCACAACCTATAAAGTAATGAAAGCTGTGTCTCCCCTGCTGCGCTGTCCGCTGTAACGTACTCCCTTTGCAGCCAGTTTAATGGGAGCGAGAGGAATAACTTGATTCATGCCTCGCTCATTAAAAGATGTCATGTAAATGGTATGTCACAGCAGGTGCTGGCAAATAAACTACATGATGCTGAAGCCAACCTGGTGCAGGGCAATGAAGCCATTATCAATGTCACAATAATAATTGAAATACTTTTCTAATACGTGCAAATGACTGGACACTTTTCTATAAACTAATCAAATTGTATTTCCCTTCGATGCATACTTGATAAAACTTGACACATTTTGCTTACGATTAGTAACATGTTTATATTCCTGTGAAAACAGGCTTGACATTTAATATGGTATTAGGATTATAACTTTGTAAAGCACTTGCAAGTCATTTCTAAAACACTGACTTGATTCCTGATTGCAGCTTGGCACTTAATTTGAACAGATTTCTATGTTGCTGATGAGGGTTTTGGGTGTTTCGGAGGAGACACGTTGTCTATTTTGTACACAGGACAAAATAACGAGTTGACAGTTGCAAGAACTAATAGAACAAGGACACATTTCAATTCCAAAAACTGCACAGATCAAATTGTTCATGTTGCGTGTCTCAATAATTCAGTAGACCCCATTGGCGCCCCTTGTTACAAACCGCTGATGTTGGGGTGTCATTCAATGGATTCTGGTTAACTAATTGATCCTGTTTTGAAAGAAGGTTCAGGTGGAGGCAGAACCTGTAATGGCTCCTGCATGTAAGGAAATGGTCACTGAAAAGAAGGTAATAATCGGCAGGGCTGGAAAGGGTAAGGCTACTCCTGGGATGGACCGCACTTTGCACAAAGGATGGATGAGCCACGTAGAGTTGCTTGACACAGAAGCACACCATATGGAGGGCTGTGTCTGGTTGTTTTATGTATTAGCTCTGCCAGGTTGGCTGCCACATTCATTTCATGCCTGTGTTACTCCACCTGCAACTTCGGTTGAAGCTGTGGATTTTATGTAGCTACATAATTGGGAAAACTTGCTTTCCCTCAAACTGCTAGAGAAATAAAAACGATAATACCGATGTGGCATTAAAGGTAATTACAAGTGACTAATAATATGCTTCCCCCCCCCCTCCCCCCAGTGTTGTCTTTAAGCCTTTGATCTTGTGCACAAGATATTCAGATATTCTGCATTGAATACAGATTTGCTTCGATAGAACCACGAGATCTAGATTTTGTTACAGTTTAACTAAAGGTGACACATCAACTCAGCAGCAGAATAATATTAGATTACATCATGTTCCCTGGCATGTTTTATTCCTCACCAGCGTCCCTTCAAGTGACTCATCATGATGTCGAATCACCTCTGAGTTACCGATTGATTGAAGGAAAATTTGTTTTGACTGAAAATAAAGATATGTTAGGACTAAATGTATTGAATATGACAGCCTTCTGTTTCCAAAATAAGACACAAAGAAAAAAATATCTGGATGTTGAAAGGTGAGTTGTTTGTAAAGTGCCAGCATCAAACTAAACTGAAGGGCGGAGGAGTAAAGTGGCTCAAGAGACGAGAGGAGTAAAGTGAGGGGTCTAACCTCTTGACCAATCGGTGAGGAGGGAAGGAGAGACTCTCAGCAGCTAGCTTTCTCTCTCTCATTTTAAAAACAAACCCTGAGCAAAGAAATAAGACCACCCTCAAGCATCCAAAAATATGTCACGTCGTAAATTTGGACCAGAAATCAGTTGTTTCCTTTGCAGGTTTCCATAAATAACAGAACACGTGTGTCTGAGACCTGAATCCCCACTTGGCGTCTTTCTGTTTTGCAACATGACCAACCTGTCCAAATGTCCGAGTCAAAACACACAGGGGAAACGGCTCGCCCCCCCCCCCCCCCCCCCGTTCCTTCCCCCATATCAAACTACCACTAAAAGATTCATGCATGTGGACTTTGGGTCATTAAAGAATGATCCACAGCAAAGCTGTTTCTTCACCCTCATAATGAAATCCAATATTCATGAAATGGATTTTCCTCTCTCTGCTCTCCCACTCACTCTATTCACAGATGTGTGTTTGCTGGTGTATTCAGTCTGTGTTTGCACAGCCTTGTTAGGCTAGCACTGGCTAATGGTATCCTAAAGGCGCATTTTCAGGCCAACCAGTTAATTACACAGGGTTGACAGATGACCTTGCCGTATATTACCTGTGTAAAAAAAATCTCAGAGTTTGGCCTGGGCTTTTCTAAGATTGGGGTCAGAGTAAAGACCACTTATTTAAAGCTGTTCTTATGCACGTGTAAATCTCATTTTACAGAGCTAGAAGTTGACAGGATGACAGGTTGACATAATCAGATTGGTATGCTGGTACCAGGATCCTACTATATGCACATTGTGACATTAAAATACAAATATTTGTTATACTGTATCAATCTGTTTGTGCTCCTGCTGTGTGCTTTTGCACATGTTCAATTGTGTACAATTTAAAACATTGTGGATGTGGTGGTTAACCATTAATGCTAGTAATACAGTTTGTTTCACAAAGGACATTTTCACACACACACACACACACACATACTTTCAGTCTCCATGTGACGCCCCTGGCCCAATTTGTCACCACAATGCTAAGTGTGTGTAGTTAAGAATAAAATGAAGACTGAGTTTGAAGATGGGTGTGGTCTGATCAAGCATTTTAAAGCCGATGTGGCATCATGGCTGATATAATCGCAAGATGGTGTTTAGTTTCCAATGAAATGGGGATCTACCACATTAAACCTTATGTTAGGTCTAAAGTTTAACACAACAAGACTTTTAAATGTTGTCTACACACACACCTTTACTGGTGTCGCTCACGTTTGTGAAAACAGATTTGTACACTGTAACATTTGATTTCCTGCATGTATGAAGATCAAATAATCATACAACATGACTCAGACACGTTCCTCCCCACTCACAATCCAGACAGCACAATGTCATGTGCTCCTGTACTGCCAAGGGACCCACGTAAAGATCCTTCCTCTAATCAGTAATACATCTCTGACACTGGAGTTGTTCTAGATAGATGTGCTACTAGATGGCATTAACTTAAAGTCACGCACTTTTTTGGCCCTTGGGCTGAACATTCCCAGGCAGAACTGTGAAATTATTTATCGATGTTGCACATTTTCATTTTTTTCATGTTCTTCCACACCCGTGCGGGGCCCTTTTACGGATGCTGCTCCCACTTGGCCTCAGGCTAGATAATGTACAGCTCATCAGTATGGGTGACAAGAGTCAACAACTGAGGGGAAAGAGTTGGGAAAATATTACAGTTTATTAAATCTAGAAATGTCACTTCTGTAGGTATACGATATAATGAGTGACACCAGTGTTGATACCCCAGGGCAGTATTGGTGGTTGAATATTCATGAAGTAATATGGAGGAGTGCGTTCTACAGTGTAAAAAACCAAAGAGAATTATGTAATGTAAAACAGCGTTCCGCTATAGCCTCCTGAATTATGGCAGAATGTGTAAAATCTAGAATATCTGTGATTAAAATTGTGCCCAACAAAACACCACTATCATCGCTGGCATCACTAGCAATTTTAATCAAGTTATCTTTTCTTTATTTTTGCTCCTATCATCAAGACATTATGCCACGTTTGATCCTCGCCACCTTCATTATGATAACCACCAACACTGTTATCATCAACACTGATAATCAGCAGAATCTTTCCTCCCCATCTCCTCACCGTTATCTCCATCTTTATCACTGCTGCTGACTCCCAGCATCACACTCGGCTCTCTGCAGCACAATTGTGTTGTGTTGTCACAGCGAGTCACTGTGTTTTCAACCACAATTACATACTCCACCGAAGCAAGGGAGGTAATCCTTTCTCTCACTGTCTTTGATTATATTTCATTGCGCTCATTCTTCAACCCACCCTCATGCCTCCTCTGTGCACCCTCCAGATGTGGACATCTGTCCTGACCTCTTTTTGTCGGTTGTTGACTCGAGGCCCCCGTTGTTACCACTTCATCTACGTCGGTATGTCTTCTTTAAAACCTGTTTCCTTGCTCTTTCTCTCGGTTTCCCTTGTGAAGTCTCTCTGTTCCTTTGGGTGTTCCTCTTTCAACCCATCTGCTCCCCCTTGTCTTTTTTTATGTGCGGGACTTCCCCTCCTCCTGTGTCATTAACTGGAGTTCGCTGTGTAGCACTGGGGGCTGTTTGGGTTGCAGATCTTATGTAACAGGGGTCGTGGTATTTGAAATGGAGGAGTAGTGTGCGCATTTTGCCTTCATGCACGTGTACATGTGCGTAGGCCTATTCTCAGTGTGTATCTAAAGCCCCTTTCACACATGCACTGCAACCTTGAAATTATCTAGACATTACCCGGAGGAGCCCTGTGTGAGAACGCAAATGTCACAATTGTTTGGACGGGCACTAAACGGACGTTAGCCCGTCAGCTGCCTCGTCCTAAGTCTGTGTAATGTCCGATTGAGCCCAGGTGTGAATAGAGTTGCTCATTGTGCGGAGAATTAATGGCGAGCAAGTGGGCAGTGTTGATGACGTTACTATCACAACTGGCAAAGAAAGTGTCTCAGTGGAAAAATGATATGATTCAGTCCATCCATCTGTAAGAAATAGTAAAAAAAAACAAGGAACTGCAAGAGTCTTGGTTGTTCATGAAATCCTAAAAAAAAGAACCGACTATGGGACCCGCTTCATGTTGTGCCTCCTGCACGCTCGACCCACGGCGCCTTCACTCACCTAAACCAAACCAAGTCTTGCCAGCAGTTGAATCCAGAATGCTGGAAGAAGGACTGTCAAGAGGGCTATGGTTGTGCATGCACACTGGACTGCTCATGTATGTGTGGGTAGCACACGCTCATGACTGCATGGCACATGTATGTGTGTGACGATAGAAAAGGGAAGGATCCCTGTGGGTGGAGGTCCTGAGGGGACATCCACCCACAGGGACAAACACCTCGTTATCCTCTTCATCGTTATCTCCGTTGCTGTCGTCCTTACCTCACTGCGAGGGAGAATAAAGTCATCACACACACACACACACACACACACACACACACCGAACGGAAAGAGGAGTGCTTGCTCCATTAACAAGTGTTTTCTAATTGGCCCTGAGCACTGACAGACAGCCGCGCGCCCAACAAGAGCTTTCTATAAATACAGTCTTAACAGGCTTGCTTCGACCCAACATGAAGTGTAGTGAGTATTACACACCTGCCTTCACACAGACGCACACATGTGCACAGACGAAGCACAACTTAGACAAACAAGTGAGTAAATCAGAGCCTGAATAAATCGGAGGATCTGGATGTGTATTTTTTCCCCCCTCCTTTTCTTTTGCCTCATCCGTTCCTGCCTTCTGCTTGATCTTTCAGTCTCAACAGGAAAAGAAAAAATTGAATTAAAAAGTGCTGTTGATATCTCTTCCTTGCTGCAGATAAATACAATGATCAAACTCTGTCAAAAGGATGACTTCCTCCCCCGTTTCACCCTCCACCCTCCATCTTTGCCCCCACCTACCACCCCACCCCTCTCCTCTGATTGGAATCTGGAAACCCATTTGGTGTCTTGCTCTCAGACCCGACTGTGGCCGTGTCAGTTAGTCTGTGCACGTCCCCATCAGTGCGTCTCCCCTCTTTCCCCTCCCCTCTCTTCACCCCTTCCCTTTTTTTCTCTCTTATTGCTCTCTCCTTCGTCTTTATCCCCCCGCCGTCTGCTGCAGGCTCTGTGGAGAATTTGCCCAAATTACCTGTCATACTGGCAGCTACGTGTAAATAAGCCCGAAAAGTGTGTCGCTTTCTCAGTGCCCCCCCCCTTCTCTTTCCCCTTCCCTCCACCCACCTTGACGCTATCTCGCCTCACTTCAAACCGCCCTTCCCCTTCTTTTCAATCCATCACATCTTTCTCCTGTGTTTTTTTTCCTTTTTTTTCCTTCTTGCCCGCAACCTCAATTTCCCTTTGCTGTTCATACCTACTTCCCTCTTTCTCTGTTTCTGCTCTCTCAGTTTGCCAACAAAGACTTTGTGATTCTTTCTAGTGGGTAAAATTAGTTTGTTGCAGAATCCTCGCAAGATTTGGCATGCAGAGGAACAGGACATAGGCTACCCGTCATCTGGCCTTGGGGAATTAGAAATTGCCATGTTGGTCCACTGTCCCGCTATCTCCAAACAGCTTTGGGTGATGGGGGTTGTGGAGTGACGTGCTTATCGGACAAAGAGCAGGTGTATGTCTGAGAAGATATGCCGACACCACGCTCAATTTATGTACTTTATGCGGCAAACGTTGATCCCATTTACTGTTCTTCTCAATTCTGCAGGTGTACACTTATGTTCAAGGATTCTTTTTTTTGGTGTTTCCAAGTCAAAGTGGGTGGAGGTGTATGTGTGTACAGTATATGAGGTCAGGGCCGACCTCTCAGTTCAATTTTTGCTTTGGAAAGATGTAATCATCTCTCACTCGGGGGTTACAGGGGACAAAGACTGTGATTTGGAGGGAGGGGAAGCGAAGGCAAAACCTGGAGGAGGATATTGCAGAGAAGTGGAGAGCGCAATAAGAAGGATGACATGGAGAGAGGGAGCTCTTAAACCTTGTCCAGGCTCTCACCAGCCACCTTTTGGAATTCCTCAAGCACCCTTTCCACTCAAATGGAGATGTGTCATGCTGATAAACAAAGAGGGTTCTGGGTTATTTCTGGGCTCTTTAAAAAGGAGCCTGTTGGGAGCAAACACAGTCATAATTTAAGGGCAGCAGTGTTTAAAAGCTGTGCTACTTTATTTATCATAACACAACAGTATTGATTTTATTTCCTCAGACAATTCGGCATGGGCCATCAGTTTTAGGTTTGCTTCCACAAATCCAGGAATCCATCTTCGCCTCTGATTTTCAGCTTTTCTTTGCTCTTTTTCTGCAGTCGAAAAGCCCATTTTCAATGATCATTCCGTCTGGGATTTCACGCTGTGCCTCTCTTTGTGATCAGATAATTCATACATTTGTTCTTCCTCTACACCTTCTGTGGGGACAATGAGTGTGAGGCACCGGCGGACGTTTGCAGAGATGATAGCACCTGTTAGCTAAAGAGGGCTCAATCATGAGCAGTCACGCATCACCTCACTGCGATCCCACCACGTGAAAGAGGGTGGCATAGGCACACTGGGCTATGTAACTCTCCTAATTGGAGATGGCCTGCAGCTCTTGCAAATATATAAGGAGAAGAAGGAGGGGATGAAACATGGGCAGGTAGGACACCAAGCTCTCAGAGCATCTTTTGCGGGTATGTTTTTCTTTGAGGGACTGCAACATAGAGCTTATGCATAAATGTACGATGCTAAAGCACATACACATACATATTCTTCCACAAACTCCACCATGTGCAGCAATGTAATATATGCATAGCAAGCCCCCTGAGGCGTGGCGCAACCATGAGGGAAGAAAGCTAAGGGAGAAATTCCTCCTTCTAGTGAATCCTATTAGCATACCTGTTGGAACCATGAACCTCAGGGCCCTTATTTGACGTATGCAGTTTTCTCAGACACAGAGGGAGAAGGAGAGAGAGGTGGGCGAGCATGGTGGGGGTGCATTGAGAGGCACCGACAGATGCTGTTTGCAGGGAAGGATCCACCAAGGTGCCATTGGAAACAAATGCCTTATGTTGCCTTATAGAAATGGCGGATGGTCGGATGTTTACAAGAGCGAAACGCGATGTTAGAGTGCAAGTGAATGCAGCAGATGATGACGCTCCCCGCCCCTGGACTAAGCAGGCAGCAGTTCAGTTTTCTCCCGGCAGCCGATCCCAATCCCAGCCTCACACAACTGCCGATGGCTTTCTTTCCTGCTGAATGTGTGTGTGAGGTTGCCAACTTCCACTCGTAGAAAGACAGAACGGCCGCAGGTCGTTTTGTTTTGTATTAGTAACGCATTTTTTGTGTGAGGGACAGATTAAACCTGACTAAATTCAAACATCCACGGGCGCTTACAAGTGTTTCGTGATTGCCTGCAGCTACCAAGATCTCTGAAAATTCTCATTCTGCAGACAAACATGTAGACTTTTTAGATAAGTCATGCAAGTGCAACATAAAAAAGCACTCGATCCAAGCCCCAAACAAACAAAAACACGCAAGTCAGCAATGCAGTGACAGTTCATTCAAAGCTTAACACCTGGGAGTTTGGTCTTTTAGTCTCATTCTGTTATTGGTTTGTCCTTGCATTGGATGTAGTTTTGGAACATTTTGATTTCTAACGCCACTTTTTGGTATTTCTATTTAATGCTCTACTCAGAGTGTGTGCCACAATGTTATGATGCTTTTGAGTTAAAACATTTTTGATATAGAAGATGTTTGTGCCAGTGCCAACACTTAAAGTCTCCATGCCACCCTCTTGCCATCCCATGATGCTTTCTCTGGATCAGTCCATAACTATTCACCTGCTGGACCATCTCTTACCTGCTTCTCAAAGCTTAAAAAAGACAAGGCAGCGTGGGAAGCAAACCTGCACCTGCAGACTCACCCACAAACTGTTCGCATATCATAATGTGTTGCAGGCGATGCCTTCAGATTCTCTTTTGGGGCTATCCTCCATTCACTTTAGGCTGGTCAGACTGAGCAGAGGAGCAACAGAGAGGACACTAGAAACTGTGACAGCAAACAGAGTGAGACGCCTTTGATCAGGACTTCTTTGTGACTCCACACAGCCATATTTACTCCGGTCTCCCCGTCACACAGCTGCCCTATTGTTACAACAAAGCACGGAGAGGCTTCGGGACCCTCTTCCCCAACTCCTCTATGGCTCACTGTTGGTTTGACAAGTCAAAGCCAGTCTTGATTTCTCCCAAGGCTTGTGTGCCAAAGAATATCTGCAGAACAAAAGCCCAAACAAACATTCCCAATTAAAAAAGCATTCATGAAAATGTGGGTGGCTGAGAAAAAAAAAAAATGTCTATCAGCATATTGTGCAACATTACGGCGCACGAATAAGGAAACATGCTTTTTCTAATGAGCTCAGGATGAAATTCCCCACCATGCCATGTTGGCTTTTCATGGCTTGATTTCACATCCATTTATCCGCCCCCTTAAAGCAAATGGGCTTGAGAATTTATGCTTTTCTACGACGGTGGTGCCATCAAAGCGCGAAGCTGCCTTTTGGATGGAAGAAGAGATAATAAAATGGACTATACGACTGGATCAATACCACAGCACTCGCTTGTGTTCAGCCAACAACATAAAGGTGTTACAGAGATCGAAATGATTGAGCCAGATGGCAAGAAGACATGGTCTTTTCTTTTTAAAAGCTTGTGATGTAGGGTTAATTTTGTTTCCATTTCCTGAAAGAAAGAGTAATTCAGGTGCATGCTTTGGAAACCGCACTGCATTATTTCTACGCTCTGCTGTGGTTTGCTTGAATGTCTTTTTTTCTTCTTTTCTCTGTTTGATCTTTTTTATTGGTTTGTTTGTATGTTTGTTTTCTTTTCACTCTTGTACGCAGGACACCAAGGCGGACCTGGATCACACGCAGCTTTGGCTCTCCAAAGCTGATTGAATTCCTAAGCCCATTTCCCTTCAGAAAGGGAATGAGTGAAAGCAAAAATGATGCATCTCATGAGCGCTCCAAGACTATCTTCTGCCTTTTCTTTCTCTTACCAGTTAAACTGTGTAACCAAATACCAATCTCAGATTGAGCGATACAACCTTTCTTTCTTCTCTGTTGTCGGTCCTTAAAATCTGAGCTCTCTTTGAAAAACAAAACTTTCATTTGATTTCCACTGCAAACCCAATTTGAACCTCTTAAAAGAAAGTACAAACCATCCATCCATCCATTATCACCCGCTTATCCGGGGTCGGGTCGCGGTGGCAGCAGGTTCAGCAGGCCGACCCAGGCTTCCCTCTCACCCGCAGCACTTTCCAGCTCATTCTGGGGGATCCCGAGGCATTCCAAGGCCAGCCGGGAGATATAATCCCTCCAGCGTGTCCTCGGTCTTCCCCGGGGCCTCCTACCAGTTGGACGTGCCCGGAAAACCTCTAATGGGAGGCGTCCAGGAGGCATCCTAACTAGATGCCCGAACCACCTCAGCTGACTCCTTTCGACACGAAGGAGCAGCGACTCGACTCCAAACTCCCCCCTGATGTCCGAGCTCCTTACCCTATCTCTAAGGCTGAGCCCGGCCACCCTACGGAGAAAGCTCATTTCGGCCGCTTGTATCCGAGATCTCGTTCTTTCGGTCACGACCCAGAGTTCGTGACCATAGGTGAGGGTTGGAACATAGACCGACCAGTAAATGGAGAGCTTTGCCTTCCGGCTCATCTCCCTCTTCACTAAGACGGACCGGTACAGCGCCTGTTTTACTGTTGCAGCCGCACCGATCCTACAAACGAAAAGTACAAACCGATTTTTCATATTTCCTCGAAGGGAATCCTTTGCCACTGTGCAAATGAGCACATAATGGTATGTCCATGATGCATTTTGATTGGATTACCCCAGTGTCCAGGAAGATGCTTGCTCAATATGTTGGCAGTGCAGTGAGAGTCAAGTAAGTGGACATACTCAGATTGGGATTGATTTAGCAGCACGCGTTACTGGAGCGCTTGTTACTCACCAGTGTTTCCCTGGCCGCCAAATTATCATGAAAATCAACCCTAATATGTCAATAGAGCCCGTCTGAGTGTGTTTGTGCAACACTGTCCAACAAACGCGTCATATATGGCCAAATTCTCAAAGAAATTGTAGTTGCAGTCGGCTACGCCATTTAATGACAGAGAATCTTCGACAGGAAGCACATCTGCAAGGATTATTAGCCATGCTTCTTGTTTTTGTTTTTTTCTCTAACAAATGACACATGAGAGCGATTCTATTTGATGTGATTCCCCAGGCGGATTAGCGCTGCAGCTCAGTGGTAGACCCAAGCCTGTCCACCGTAGCCTTCCTTTGCTGCTAAGAGGGGTCGTGGACGCACGGCCGGGCTCCCGTCAACTCCCCTACATTTCAACAAAACCAAGTGGGAGGAAATAGAGAGGAGAGCAGAGGGGAATGGGGAGACAGAGAAAAATAAGAGTATTTGTTCTAATGGAGACGAGAAGTCATGCCAGTGTCGGAGGGGGAAAACAATTTGCTGATGAGGGAAACACTGAAGAGTATTGTTAGCCTTGGTGGAGAGTAGCACAAATGAGAGTTAGGTGGTGGTGGGGGTTGGCAGAGGGGGATAATGAGGTGGTCAGGGTGGAAAAGACAGCAGCACATTGTACTGTGAGGAGGATGAGAATCAGAGAGGGAGACAGAGAAAAGGGTGAGATACAGATACAGACGCAAGCTCCACTCTTGTATTATTGCTGACCATATTGATTGAGCTGAGAGGCGGGGAAAAAAAGAGAAACACCGACTGTCTTGAAACTGATGGATAGGCGCAACGGTTGGGAGGACAACAATGTTATTTAGACGAATTACGTGTTTATTCTCCACAGCGAACAACATCCCAGAGTCCAGTGAGTATTCTGAGCAGTGTGTATAGTTTATCCTAACTTTGTAAGCAACATCCCTTCCTAGACTTTCATAAGAGAGTCGTTGTTGTCCCTCTAGGTTAGAGGCAGATCTACAAAACAGAATGACTGTCATCAACACGCCTCGGGAGGGCAAACTGCATGTTTACCATCACTGATTGTTTTTTTAATGACTAATACAGGCAAATACAAACTTATGGTTTTTGTTGGTACCACTTACCCCCTCCCCACCTCACAGGCCATAACCTCTTGCAGAGGCAATTAGAAATCGAGCAAAGGTGTATGTGAACAGATGAAGTTGCACGTCTGGCTGCGTCACTCCGCCCCTCAGGTGAAAACCACTGTCTGTGACCTTGAGCAAGGTGCACAATTTTCACTCTGAGCATGTGACAAGTGTAGCAATTGCGTGGAGCAGAGCAGTCTTATACAATCCTCCATTAGATAATAATACAACTGAAATAAGACAAAGACAAAAATCTTTTGGTTGGGCGCGTCTGTCTTCCTTGGAGCCCTCGACCTTGGAGCCCTCGACCTTGGCCCCGGCCACGGATTGGCGCACGGCTGTGTCGGTTATCCGCGGCTGTGTGCGAGCCTGCAACGTGCCCGACCACGTGTTTCGATTGCGTTGGTGTGCGCGCCCGTGCACGTGAGTGATCTGCGGCTGGAGCCATCCCTCAGGTGTCTGATATCTGATCGCCTGAATTGATCGGCCCAAGGAGAGCGTGACATTCAGCTCGTATTGCGCCGCAAGCTCAGACCGAATCGGGCTGTGAAACGACGGTGGTAAAGCCCTTTGTTACAAAAAGTTAATTAGGCCTGCTCGAACCACACAAGTGTAAAAAATAAAAAAGGAGAGAAGACAGGGTAGCTACAAGGAGTCACGTTGATTTCCCAGCAGTGGATGACTATACGAGCTTTCCACAGTTTTGATGCAGGGGGAGGGGAGTTCCCTCTGTCTGCTGTAAGGTGAGTCCCCGGGGATGCCAGCTCCGTCTTCAGACGAGACACAGAGGCTTTTAGTGCGGCTCCAGGCAGCACAGGTGGTGCCCCTGCATGCATTGATCTCTATATAGTGCTTTTACTATAGAGAATGTCATTCCTGACGATGGAATACACCCAGGCAAGGCTTAAAGACATGGTGCACTATAACCACATAGTGGAGGCTGCGTGCAGAGTGTACGACATTGCTGTCAATACATCTTTATGTCGAATGAATACTTTATGAAATAGCAACTTTACTAATAGAATTTAATGGTTTAAAAGACAGGGCACAGCCCTATCTTACCTCACTGAGTGCATTGCTGTAATTCTCAGGTCTCTTGACTCAATTCCAGGATGACAGGATTTTTGCAAATACTACCAAGTAAAATCCTTTGTCTTCACTGTATATTATTTGTATGAAAACAAATAGGAAAAGGTCACATCCTAAACTCCCTCCTCTGAAATTATTTGTGTCATTATTTGAATTTGTGCTTTAAAAGCCTTATTGTTCTATTTCATATTCCTCCAACGCACTGGAAGGCACTTTGCATTGTAAATGCATTGCATTTGAAATACTCCTGACCTTGCCTTACAAGGCAGTTCTGATTTAATGTTGGTGGATACAATGTTCCTCTATGGGAATGCATTTAGGATGGCAGATCATGCCCGGGGCCTTTGATTCAATGAATGGTCTTTTCTTATGTGGTTCACATGGATGCTTATACATAACCGAGTGCTGGGACACCATGACATCAATCTCTCATTCATTCAAACTGCATTTTTTTTGGTGTCCATTGGATCCCTCTGACAGAGCGCTTTCAGTAACAGAAAGGTTATCCCTCTGCCCACATCATTTGACATGAGGTAATTGTACTGTGGAAAGTTTTTTTTTAAACTTGTTTATTTTTTACAAGAGTTTAATTGTATTAAAGCAGAATTAATAGTAGGGCTTATCAAGAGCTCCAGAGTGGAGCCAGAAGTCGTAGTGGATCCCCCTGGATCTATATCAAGAGTCCTTCTAGTGGAGGATCCCACAAGACATCATTAACATTATCTTGTCTGACTCGCTGGAGGGAGATATTCTCTCTCTAATTCTACAGCAACGTCCTGAGTAATCCCCAGCCGCGAAACCCTCTTATAATTGTGCAACCAAAGAGTGGTCATTAGCGTCTAAATGAGGGAACTCAAGGTTAGTAAAAGCATACAAAAGGATTTTATAGATAATTGATCAGACATTATTCAGCTTTTGTTTCTGTGTGGATCCACTGCGTTGTTGTGGTGCCAGCAAGCAATGATGGTATTTATTTCGAGCTGGCATTGCCTCGATTCAGCTCACGTCTGGATCATCACAGTCCACATTGTGCGTTTGGTCTGGCCAGCAGCCATGGTCATCTGTGGCAGTTATGCCTGTCTTTGATCATCAGCTGAGAGGGCAGAGCCTCACACTTCACAGCACCTGGTTGCCGCGCACCCCCGCATACTGTACAGCTACCCGTCTCCCCCTGCAGTCTGCCGTGTCCTTCCAATCTCCTTTAGCTATACTGCTGCACTCCAGATGGAAAACAGGATGGAAGAGGGAGGTGGTTGCGGAAATGTTGTAAATATAGTTGAGTCAGACGAGTAAATGCTTGGACTTGTTTCAACACCACTACACAGCCCACAAGATTATTGTATGCGTTTCAAAGTATTTCCTCTCAACATTTCTGCTTCCTGCCAAAAACAATGTCAAAACTATGCAAACTCTGCATTTTGTGTAATTCAGGTGGCAGCCTTCTGGTTTCTAAAAGGTGAGGCCAATGCGGAAGTGCCTTACATTCGGGCCAGGGCCAGCGCTCCTGGACGCTCGCCTGTGCCCGCGGACTGCTGTCGGCGCGGAGGACGCCGCCTCTCTGCTATGCCCATGCCCACCGATGTCCGGCTGCCGACAGGCTGGCCTGCTGCTGATATCCGACGCCATCCGGCTGGTTTCCCCATCTCCAGCGAAGCTACTGCCGGCGCGCTCCGCTCCTCTGCCCCAGCTGCGCTGGCTCTGTGGCTTCACCATTGATTGCATCCTCCCCGGCTGGCATGGTTCTGCAGTATTCCACCTCGCAGCTCCTCGGGCTCAACAACTTCTCTGCTCCTCCGTTCATCTCAGCCATCAAGGCACTCGGACTCCTTCGTCGGCTCCGTTACATCCACAGAGCCTCCCGCAGATAGTTTGTTTACTCCTGGCCTGATCGCTCCACTTTTTCCATCCCCTCCCTCTGGTCGGCCGAGCGCATCGCTGCAGCTCGTCATCACAACAACAGTCCCCAAGAGCGAGATGGTGGCACGAAAGTAGGAACTGTTACAGCTCCCCCACCACCCTCTACTCCCCTAAACCGGACTGGTACACCTTCTACCTCCATTAGTTCCTATCGCATACCCTCTGCAGCACGCTCAGTGGCACATCCCGCTGCTGCTAACCATAATAATTTGATTAGAGTTCCCCTGCAACATCCCTCACTACCTCCAATTAATAGGAATCTGGGAAATGTTGGTCTTTTCAATATCAGATCACTAAATAATAAGTCTTTTTTATGCCACAATTTTATTACTGATAACAAACTGGACTTTTTTGTCATCACAGAAACTTGGTTATCTGAGGGAGATTGTAGTCCTCTTATAGAGGCAACCCCCCTGATTTTACCCACCTTCATCAACCCCGGCTGTCAGGCAGGGGAGGGGGGTTTGCTATTATTCATAGAAAAGGTTTCGAATGCTCTCCCACCTCACATGGTAACTATACATCTTATGAACATCTTGGTGTTATGGTTAACTCTAAAGACCCTGTCATAATTGTTATAATCTACAGACCGCCAAAGTCTAACAGTGTTTTTATCCAAGAGTTTGCCGAACTTTTAGCCTATTTTATGTCACAATATGACAAAATTCTTATTTTAGGGGATTTTAACATACATGTCTGTTGCCTGTCTCAGACTCTTGTCAAAGATTTTATGGACACTTTGGAATCTTTTAACCTCACTCAGGCAATACAACAGCCGACACATTCAAAGGGTCACATCCTCGACCTCGTCCTGTATAATGGTCTCAGCCCCGAAAACTTTAAAATTAAGGATATCTGTGTGTCTGATCACAAAGCAATTTTGTGGTTTTATCATACCTGTCAGACTGTCCTGGACTCTGTTGCCCCCTACAAGGTCAACAAGTTAAACAGGTTATTGGCACTGTAGGGCCCAGTATTTTATTAATTATAAATAGCTCCTTAGCAAGTGGTACTTTCCCATCGATTTTTAAACATGCAATCGTACAACCTCTTTTAAAGAAACCTAAGCTTGATCCTTCTCTTGTTTCCAATTTTAGGCCAATTTCAAAACTTCCATTTTTATCAAAAGTTTTAGAAAAAGTGGTTTCAACACAACTCCTAGCTGTTATGAATCATAATAATATATTTGAGAAATTTCAGTCAGGTTTTAGAGCACTTCATAGCACAGAAACTGCCCTCAAGGTAACTAATGACCTCCTTTTAGCAGAAGACAGGGGGGGAGAGCGCCGTTTGAATTATTTTAGATAGTGCAGCTTTTGATACTGTAGATCACGCCATTTTAATCGATGAGCTCAAAACCTGGGTTGGCATCAAGGACACTGCACTTGGCTGGTTTTATTCTTACCTTTTAGAAAGATCGTAGTCGGTCACCATAGGTAATCACTCGTCTTCCACGACTCACATTACCTGTGGTGTACCACAAGGTTCAATTTTAGGTCCACTTTTATTTTCTATCTACTTGCTTCCACTCGGCCAAATCCTCCAGCGACACAACGTATCTTTTCATTGCTATGCAGACGACACACAGATATACCTTCCGCTGAGACCTGGTGACCCAGAGAGCCTGGCTGCTGTCTTAGATTGTCTCTCTGACGTTAACTGCTGGATGGCTCAACATGTTCTTCAGCTAAATAACTCCAAATAAGAAGTCATATTATTCAGTTTCCCAAACAATAACACCAGTCTCATCAAGAGTCAACTTGGTCCCCTGGCTGCTTATTTAAAACCTGTTGCCAGAAATGTGGGTCTAATGTTTGACTCTCAATTAAATTTTGAATCACAGATCAAAAAAATTGTCCAGTCCTGCTTCTTTCAATTAAGAATAATCTAAAAAATCAAACCCATATTGCCACGCTCAGACCTGGAAAAAGTCATTCATGTACTCATTTTCTCTCGACTCAACTACTGCAACTCCCTCCTTTCCGGCATAAATCAAAAATCCATCTCCCGTCTCCAACTAGTCCAGAATGCAGCAGCTCGGCCTTTGGTTCTAACAGACGGCTTCACATGACTCCAGTCCTGGCCTCTCTCCACTGGCTCCCTGTTAGTTTTAGAATTGATTTTAACATTTTGCTGCTCACTTTTAAAGCACGCCTGGGTCTGGCCCCAAGCTACATCATTGAAATGTTAGCCCCATATGAGCCAGCTCGCAGCCTTAGATCCTCCGGTGGGGCCCTTCAAGGTCCTTCAGGCCCCTCAAGGCCCTTCAAGGCCCTTCTGGCCGTTCCAAAGTCAAGGCTTAAATCAAAGGGTGACTGTGCTTTTGCCATTAGAGCCCCTCGACTTTGGAACGACCTACCTGAGGGGATAAGACTAGCAGAATCAGTAGCTTCTTTTAAATCACTTCTTAAAACCCATTTTTATAGAACTGCTTTTAAGTGATGTCGTCCTTTTATGCAGTTTCCCCTTGTTTCCCCTATTTTAGTTTGTCTGTTCTGCTTTATTTTGTATTTGTAATTTTCTATTCCTCTATTGTGTTCATTGCCTCATGTATTTTCTGAAGTGTTTACTTGTATTGATGTTATGTTTTTACCTTGCTTATATGTAGAGCACTTTGTAAACTCTGTTTTTAAAGGTGCTATATAAATAAATGTATTATTATTACATTTGCAGTGATTGAACAGATGGTCACCACGGCATTGTCTGTGTTTTTGTCTCAGAACGTTAACCTCTTCAGTGTATTATATTGTATTGTGTATTTTCAGGTTTGATTGTAACATTTTGGTCACCGAAAAATTTATTTTTCAATGTTCAGTTGTCAGCTGGGATAGGCTCCAGCGCCCCCGCGACCCTAATGAGGATAAGCGGTATTGAAAATGGATGGATGGATGGATGTTCAGTTGTACTTAGCGTATCCCTCTTGTGTCACTTCTGGTTGCAAAAAAACAAATCCAGATGGTGACGGACAAAATGTTGAACTCAAAGCTTAAAAATCTCAGTCCACAAACTATTGGCCGGGGACTACGTCCACTTCTTATATGTAATAGGTGGTGTAATTCTAATTAGTGTCTGGAAGAATGAGCAGCAGGTTCTGAATGATATGAATTATTTTGTGTTGAGGCAGACTGCCTTTGGCACTATTGAACATGTGGCCTCAGAGGCTGCTCAGCTGATGCAACTGCATATGTTTTAGTCACTTCTTGTTTGGCTCCTAAAGATCAAACGCCATAACTGACATTTTTGTCATTTTGTGTTGATGTGCGGCCCCTGTGGACGAGAGTGGTAGTGTCTTTAGAAAACATACATTGTTTCACTACAGCAGGGGTCTGGCAGTCTGCTCTGCATGAGAGCCTGCATGATTTCATCCGGCAGTATATAATTATCTTCTTGTTGACGGTCTTGTTTACTTTTGTAGGTCATATTGAAGCATCAGTAATAAATTGAGACTGTTTCAAAAGCTGTTAAAAGTTCCCCACGCCAACTTTAATGTCTGTATTTTTCTGAGGTCAATGCGTCCCTTTTCTCACCAGTCGTTTAATGCAGGGCACTTACTAAACCTTTCATAATTTGCTAATATAGCTCTTTGGTTCTGAGGTCAGCGAAAATAACACATTCATTTTGCTCAGAAAGCACTAATAAGGTTTCGTTCCAATTTGTTATTGGTAAACACTGTGAAATTACATGAGTCAACAGCCTCACTGTGGACTTGATTTGCATGAGTTTGCCTTTTGAAACAACATCCTCCCTCTTAAAGTATGTTTTACTGTGCACCATCTGGTCCTCAGTTCAGTGCACTGAATAGTCATTCTTCTCCCAAGAACGGAAGGTTTCAATTTTGTTCTCACTATGGGCATCTGAAGCAATGGGCGTCAAAAACCAGTCCATTATATGATGTAAGACTGGATTTAATCTGCTGAGCAAATCCTAATGACTATTTTGTGGATGGACTAACATCCGTCTCCCCTGTATGTCTCAGATTCCTGTCTATTAGGTTTTCTTTGCTCTGAAGATTGTTTATTTTTCTCATCTTGAAATGCCAAACTTTACAGGCCATAAGATGCTCTGCTTCATAGCAGTGGCAGTGAATGTATCTAATGTGTATTTTTATCACGCCTTTGAAAATGGGTGGCTGCCAAGTGGAAGGATAATAAGATGTGGAACGTGCGGGTGAATTTTAAAACAATTCCGTTCCCATTATCATAATCTTCAAAGATGCTTGTCTTGTTCATTTTGCTCATGACCCTGGCAAGCAAGGCATTGAGTTTCCTGAAATAACTGCAAATAAGAGAGCCATCATTAAGATCCCCAGCGTGTAAGAGTGATAGGACGGCAGAGACTTTGGATATGAAAGGACATCCAGTTGATGGCTTTGCAAATGATCTGAACTCCACTCCTGACATGAATGCAAATCTGTCAAGTTTTCCTCTTCCTTCTGCAGTGCTGACCGACCCCCATAATTAGATGAGGGCTGAAAGATGTGCTCAGATTGTGGCAGTGCTGATGTGAAAGTGTTTTCATCCACGGCTTAAAGGTTGTAATACACAGGGCAACTCTGATAGGTAACATTGTACCTTGAGTTGACTCAGCTGTTCTAATCTCACAGGAATATTGTATTAATAGGAAACGTTTGACTTATTTTTAGGCTGTTTTTCTCTACTTTGATGCTTGTTGCCAGCCTTGTTCCGCCCCACAAATTCTTGAGATTCTTATAAGACAGTTCATACAATATCTGTGTTTTGGTGCCAGTGCTTTCATTTTAAAAAGGTACGTTGACTACAAATGCCTTTCGTTGATTGCTCAAAATATATCAGTGTTTAATGTCATCTTTATCACACAAGAGGTTTGCCCAAATATGCAATTATAATTATATTGTATTATAATTATTCAAACCCATCAGGAATCTTTTTAATCAAAGAGCAAGTAAATAATAATGGCCAAATAATGAATGACAACTTTTGATACTGGTTTGCCGTGTAGACTCAAAAGCGGAGTCAGATCAGGTAACTTTACAAAGAGGTTTACTTGGTAAATGTTTTGTTTTGTAATAAAACAGATCAACAACTGGCATCACGTTAGCGAGGCAAATAGCAATGTGGAAGGCGTGGGCTGGTGATTGGGGTTGATGAGAAAGAAGTGTAGCTTGATGATGGTATGAGGGTCCGGTGTGCAGGTGGGTGTTGAGATCAGGTGACTGAGGAGATCTGAAACCTTTTGGTGAACATAGCGAGGACTGACAAGCTCAATAAAAGGTCTTGAAGAAGATACGAGGTCTGAGGCTGAAGGGAGAGACGGGCTGAATCCAAATGTCCATATGGATCACAATGCACAGTAAAATGTTCCCACTTAACTTGAGCTGCAAATATTCACATTAAACCCTCAACCAAGGATGCGCACACTACAGATGGATTAAAAGCAAACTTTGCACATCTGATCAGGCTTTAAAGAACAAATCCGAATGATTCAGCCGATGCCCGCCGCCTCGTGTGCATTTTCAAACCTCTCTTCAGCAATAAACTTACAACATAATACAATAACAACAACAAAAAAGAGAATGTCTTCAAAGATATCCAGTCGCTTCCATATTTCTTTGGATTTGGGGTATTTTTCTGGGCAAACTGCATCCCAAGTAAACTTTCTACAAAAAGCCTTTTATTGAATGTAAACCAATCCGTGTCTATACGTTCAGAGCGGGACGTGAGAGGGCCTAAGCAACGTAATATAACAGGTGGGAGGGACTTTCATCCAGGACACCGATGCTTGACACGAAAAGTCTTATTGACTCGTTTTTTGAAGTTACGTTACTGGTGTTTCCTCAACCTAAAAGCTAAAAGTGTTGTTGCCTCAACATAACTGCAAACTTTAATTAAAATGCGTATGATGACGTAACGCGTAATGTCCTTAAAAAGCGGTGTGCTAATTATTTGTCTTTCCAGGAGATCACGTTTGATATTTGTATTTCGCCACGTGTCCTTGTGACAATAGAGCGTGTGAATCTTTTATGCCAATGTTCAGCATCCTGAACACGGACACCCTGGACAGTTTTTTCCACCTAGAGGAGACAATATATAACTAGTTTTGCCTTTGAGATCATTATGAGGGGATCATTAAGAAAGGATCATTTCAGATCATCCAGGGGAACTGGCCAATGAACCAAACTAAAGTCGTTCCACTTGGGAATAAATTAATGATTATACTCAACTCTGTTTCATTGTATTCTGTCTAATCAGCTGATTGTGTTGTTATAGTTTACAGGCCGGACTTTTATGTTTCGATGAACGGGAGGACGTGCGACTGAACCACTTTTTGTACTAATATTGACTCATTAGATTCAATACTTCACCCGGTAATACCATATTTAGAGAATGTTATCAATAAGTAAATATTAGGATTACAATCACATAACAACCACTGCAGCATCATCCCAATGTGAATGTGATCATGTAATTGCATTGTTCACTTTTAGTTGAATTATTCAGTCTTTTTTTTTTGCATAGTGCACCATATATATTTGATATACATTGCTATTGACATGTCACATTTGCCGTTATGATTGCAGAGCGTTGTTTCTGGTTCCTACGATAGGAGATCTCTCAGACGCACTCAGAGCCCCGAGGTGAGTGGGAGCGTCCATGCTTGGCCTACTTAACTGAACATTCCTCTTTCGGCGCTGCTCTCGCCACCGTTTCTCCTCCTCCCTCAACGTCAGAAATTATTCTCTTGAATTCTTCATGTCGTTAAATTTTAAGAAGCATTTATTAATTTTGCCATCTGATAGGCACAAAATGATCACAACTTGGGGGCAGCTGTTTTGTCTTACAAATTTAAGACTAATATTAATATATTACTTTACCAGTCGCTGAGATTTTCAGTCCTATTTTCAGCCTCTTCACATTGATGTAAAATACATTTCTAGCTAGGAAGGCAAAGAGCCTTGTTCTTGATCCAAATTAGGAAATGGCAATTAGTGATATATTATCTGTTGAGAAAATTATACTTTGGGGGCCCTGCTCTAATGAGCTAACCTACTAGTCGCTATTTTAAGAATGTACTTCATTATTTTTGTCAGTTATAGGCCACTAAATGCTGTGACGGAAACATGTTGTTGTTGGTGTCGTTTTTTTAACAGCTCCTTATTGCATGCTCGGTAAGCGTTAAACAGTTATTCTGCCTGATTAGACCTCTGCTCTACAACAGTTGGCCAATGCTTTTTTGAGGTAACAAATCTCCATCTCCCAATAAAAATGAAGGTGTAATTTGTCCCTCCCCAACAGGTGCAACAAAGCTAACAGTAGACTTGTGAAGACGTCACTCCATTACAGTCTGTACACGCCCACGCCGTCCTGAGAAGAGGTCTAATCAGCCAGATTAACTGGAAACACCTGTGTGGGTGTTAACCCATACGGCTACATTTCAAGTTGTGAAATATATTAGATATTCAAAGTTGTCGTTCATTAGCAAAAACGTGCGCGCACATTATGTCAGCGTGATGTACACACAGTACAGTACGCTCAGTATGCACATCAACGCTGTAAAATCCTCTTAGCACATTTGATTTGTTTGATCTTATTTAAAACTCCCTCATGCTGCACTGCACTAATGAAGTCTCATTGTATCCCATCTGCAGCTGAGAAGATAGAGCAGAGTGGAGTTTGTCCTGCAGCTTTTCCCGGCTCTGTTGTCTTTGTTCTGTAGAACACGTGCAATAACAAAGAACGGGTCACTTATAGGCACAAACAATATTTTTCTTTACACCCACTTTCAAAGCAGTGCTAGATCTGTTCACAATGACACTGGTGTAAAGTGATTTTAATTCTAACGAATGATCTGAAATAACTACTTTCTAAAAACGGGGATAGGATCAATGTGTCTAGAAGCAAATCCTGCGCTTTCCCCTCGAGGTTCTCTGCTGTTAGACTTGGCGCATAGCAGTTTGGGATCAGGGGACACAGCACTGACTTGGCTATGATTTGCTGTGTTGTATACATACCGAGCACGGTTCTACCTGGCGCTGCAGAAAACTAAAAGCGGTGGGGGGAAAAAAGAACGAAAAAATGCAATACAGCACTTTGATCCATTTTTAGGTGTGTCGTGGCCACACGGCGCTCCTGTGATATAAATTGCCGTAGAGGTATAGTAAATAAATAAAAACCAAAGTCGCTGGAGCACATTGAGGGTTATGGGATTGTAATCTAACTCAATATTCACACAGAGGACAAGGTAACAAGCATAAAATCCCCTACACCTGGCTGTCGGTGGCGTGCAACAGGCCTGGGGAATAAAGCGACATCCCCTGCTGGTGCTACTCCCATTGAGACTTATTGTTTTATTCTGTCAGTTATTCACTTCATGGCTGCCTTAATCTAATGCAATTTAAGCCACTTACATCTTTCATACAGTGCACATTAGCGAGTTAGTACTGCCTGAGTGGGCCAGGTTAAGGACCTTCCAGAAGGGCATTGTCACTGTCACACACTCCCTCATCTTGGGACTTATCCGCTGTCTTATACGCTTCTTACGCTCTCTTTCTACCCCCAGTGCGAGGTGGATGTAAGGGCTACTTCACGCTGGGGCTCCTCAATAGGTGGCTCAAAACTAATTTGCAGGTCTCAATGGCCTGGTTCTACTCCAAAACACAGCCTTTTGTTTTCATGACTTTTCCCTTTTGTAGACTAGCCGGTATATCACACTGCGTGAGGGGAAAGGCCCAGAGTGAGCTGGTACTGGAAAAGACAAACATGCATCTCTCAGTGGCTCCCCTAAGCCAGAGCATAATGCTATCTCGTAAATGACACAGTTGTGGCTTAACATTTACATCATATATATATATATATACAGTATCTGGCAGAAGGGAGATTATGAATTGTCAGGGTTTATGGATGTGGGTGTCCTTATTTCTGTGTGTTTATGAGCATGTTCAGCCCTGATGAGCAGGTTCAACCTTGTACAAAGACCCTCCCCTTGCTCACTTAATACAGCTTGTTAACTTCTGGGGTGGCAGTCCAAGGCCAGACCTTACTTTACATTCAGTATTCAGCACTTAATAGTTAGGCTTTGCTTATGGCACTGTGTGGGTGGATTAATCAGGTACAGGACATGGAACATAAAGCAGATGTTAGCTAGCTTTTTAATCATTAACCCATACAAAATATATTGGGGTGTCAATTGATTAAAATAATGTGCATGATAAATCGTATGATTGTTCATGGTTGATTGCAAATTAATCGCACATTCTTTATAGTTCTAAATTTTCCTGACCGTTTTACAATCGTTAAACATTGAATTAAAAATGTTAACAGTATCAAAATATTAGGTTGTTGAACGTTAGGTCAGAATCGATATTCCAACAACATACTCAGGACTGCTTTAATGCAACAGGCGTTTCAGTTAAACGTGTGGTTCAAGTTGCGAATCTTGGATACGATGGTGGCTCTCAAAGGCAATTCATATGTGCCGTTAATGTGAGCTGAATTATTTCACGTAGAGTTATGTTAATGCGTTAAAGAAACTTATGGCTTAAAAGCGAATTTGTGTTAATGCTCTATTATCGATTTAACTTTGATAGCCCTGGTATTTATTTGTATATAACGGATCATAAAACTCACAAAAGAATAATAAAGGGAGCAAATATAACTTTTACAAATCCCTGGTTGCGTTTTTCTTTGCCGCTGATACTAATTGCCGATCATTGATGATCCAATCCAAATAATTTAAATGGCTCTTAAATCGGTGTAAAACATTCAAAATTCTAATTGTTAACCTTTTTCTCTGTTATAGTCATCTTTAGTGTTTTTTCTTCTTCATAACAACACAATCTAAATGGTTAGGAAATAAAAGATTGTATTTTTATGGATTAAAACAAATCTTGTCATTACTAGTTTTAATGTATTATAAGCTGCTTAGAGCAAGTGTAAACAGGTCATAATTCCCTCTCTAATATCTATTTATGTGGTTGTGAAAACATCCCGTTCAAACAACTGGATTTATTCAAGTTTCTCACAAACACCACATTTTACGGGAGTACATATGAACGCATCATGATAACATTATAATTTACCTCCGCCCAATACTCATTTTCACCAAACAGAGCCTGAACTCATCATAATGTAATTCAATTCAATTCAATTCAGTTTATTTTGTATAGCCCAATATCACAAATTACAAATTTGCCTCAGAGGGCTTTACAATCTGTACACATACGACATCCCTGACCTTTGACCTCACATCGAATCAGGAAAAACTCCCCAAAAATAACCTGTAACTGAACGAAACCTTCGTACGTTGGCCGTTAGCGCTGCTCAAACATTACCAACTCTTCTGATGCCAAGTTAAAGACAGTTTGGTGGTTTTACAACATTATCAGAGATCGGTGAGTAAAAAAGCATGAATGCAGATGTCCTGATTGCATATTTTACTGAATATTGGCGGACAATAATCGTCAGTAAAATTGTATTTCACAGCGTGATGGTTAATGTTAAACTGTGTAATTATTAGCAGTTCACATGCTTGCCAAACCGGGAGGGGGGTGCGTACAGATCATGCATCGACAGGGGTCCGTTACTACTATTTATTAGTCCTTATTGCCAAGGGTTTAACGGTCTCACACTCCATCCCTCTTTTGCTCACTTCTCCTTCTCCCGTTCCCTCATTCACTTTTTTTTGCTGCCTCCATCCTTCTCCTTCATCCCATTGGTCCATCACGCCGTCATGATGGTTGTCAGAGATGGAGGAGAGTATTCTGGCTATTGAAACCCACATTGATCCGCTCGCCCGCAGTCCACACCCAAACGTGCTGACTCCAGGCAGAAAATAAAGAAACAAAATAAAGTAAACCCTCAGCTCTTTTCTACACTACCCACCCCTCCATTTTCACAACCATCAACAATACAGGCCACTCCTCCTCTCTTTGGTCCCTCTTCCTTCACCATGATCATACCTGCCATTTTCCATCTCACACTTTTGTCTCTTGACGACACTACACGCCATATCAGATGTGACTTTCTCCTGTGTCTGCTCCCCTGTTTTCTTTCATCCCAAGATCCAATTTTCCAATTCCCTTTCTCATCTCTCATAGTTCTACCTCCCGCCCATCTATCTTTCACCCTGTCGTCTTTGCATCTGCTCCTTTCTGCTTGGCTCTGCACATCTATTGGCCCGTGTACACCGACACAGACGATCAACTGCACGCACGCACACACACACACACACACACACACACACACACACACACACACACACACACACACACACACACACACACACACAAACACAATGGCCCGAGGCAGTGAATTAGGATGCAATGCATGCCCCACAGTCACGCACCCAACCTCCCAAAATTAATTTTCACGTAAAAAAACAATTAGACTGATTACAAATTGCTGCATCCACTGTAATGTATGACAATTCATTGTAAGTATTCAGGAACGTTCTCACTGGCCACTGTTGATTGATACGCCATGCACATATGAGAAGCTGGTCCTGAGGAGGCTCAACACTGACACAACCGGGGGGGCTGAGGCTGCTGCAACCCCCAAACCCCAGCTGCGGATTTGGGCTATCACTTGTTTTAACTACTGAGAGCAGCTCAAGCTTTCCAGATGGTTTCCTGTTTTGTCTATAGGCTTATTGATTTGTTGTGGCAGGAGGGTTTGGAGCAGACTCAGTAAAATGCAACTTTTAACCAATAAGTCTGTTGCTGAAGGTGCTCTTTAGCTTGGCTGTCATGCTATGTTGGGGGGGAAGTGTTATCCATGAATAGCTAAATTACAAATGCGCTAAGAAGATCACATTGCACTGAAAAGATACTGTGAATCTTGCATAAGGATCATGATGCAAAAAACCTTTCACAAAATTAAATTAACTTAATCAATTTCTCCTTGAATTGAATGAAATGTTTGAATAAAAGGCCCCTCCTGGGGTAATCAGATACTCACACACGCACACACACATTTTTCACTGTATTCCCACCTGCTGTTTGTAGCCCATATAGTCATAGGGGATTAGCCACAGACTTGATCAGAGTCTCTGCGGCTGTCAAGGTTAAATCTGTGCCATGAAGATTTACACAAAACACTTAATAACACTCATGTTGGGGTCTTAGGCCTGATGTCTGTATTTCAGCTTTATGGGGAGTGACCTTTTTTGGAAGACATATTAGAAATGAGATACCAGCACATCACAAATCATTTCTGCACCACCAGTAAAACATTTCAACCCAAAGAGGTTTTGTCATGTGCCAATTATCGGATCCCATCATCTTCCATTACCTGGTGCCCTCCAGTTGTCACATTATTCCAGTCAGTAGATATCTCAAGCTTATAAAATCAGTGCACAAGCTCACTACAACAGAGAGAGGATGCATTTGATGAAAATGTAAACAAATCAAGGTGTTTTTAAAGAGGATTACACCTTAACTTGTACCCTTGGTATGTCTAGATCTATTTAATCATACGTTTCAGATCATTCTTTGCTCATTCAAAATGGATAATACTTTCGAATAGAACTATTTAAATATAAACCAATCGAGGACCAGAAAAAGTGCATAAATCATTTTGCATGAAAGCTGTGAGGAGAGCCCACTCACTGCTGTGCATTGTGGGTCCATGTGCCCTAGAATATCTCCCATTTTATCTTTCTGCTCGAAAGTAAGAAGACTTACCAATTTCCCAAAAATTGTAAGTCCTTTCAAAAAAAAAATTTAGCTTTTTCCAAATCAGTCAACAAACAGGAATTCAACTGGAGTTATAAAAGAATTCTCAATATTATATCTCTCGACAATGGCATACACGTGTACAGTGGCCCTGTAATTCAATGCATATTCACTCTCCAATAAGCAAGGCATTCAGTTTTCCATCATACAGTCCTCATTTATAGAACGTTCTCATCAAAGCCTGCTCCAAACAGTGAGATGAATGGGCTGCATGTCTCCTGATGTGGCTTGATACTGGACTGCAGGGGAATCAGTAACAATTCAGCTTGCGTCTGTTTACAATTTGGTATGCAGCCATGCTATTATGATACAAAGGCAGCCAATGAGTTGACAGTCAGAAGGCTAAGAGCTTCCTCTCTCCCAACTGCGATAAGACAGATCTGATCCGCTCCTTCGCTTGGCTGATGTCAGCAGTATCATTAGAATAAATGAATCACCATATTGCACCGTCTCTGCTGCTTCGCTGCATGAATACAGGAGGAGGCGTCTATTGGCGGAAACCTGTGTAGACTCTCTGTTATTTTGTTTTTCATTTATTGACCTCTGCGCGAGAACACACACACACACACACACACACACACACACACACACACACACACTCGAGCTCTCCAAATGCTGTCAAAAAACAGAAATAAATCCCTGTTTATTTACACAAATGAGTGTCCGTGTTCCTCGTTAGGCCTCCAAACAAGGTCTTAATTAGTTAATTGGCTTATTACGCCAATTGCTCCCAGGGCTGCCGGTGTTGGTTGGCTGTCATTCATCGTAGGGCCTCCACAAACAGTATAAGAGGGGGAGTTGCCCCAGATCAATGAGAGACACGATAGGGAGGGAGGGGGAGACAAACGCCGTGAGAATAAATGTGGCAGTCACTGGTTGATTTAATAAACTGTGGCAGTTCCGTGGCTCGCCATTCCAGAGTGGGACGGTCGCAATCTCTCAGGCTGCCCTCAGTCTCACAGCGGAACAGTGGGTGAGGGGTGACTTTCAATTAGCAGAATTAGCCTAATTAATCAGTGAGGAGGTGATCTGTAATGGGAACCAGCAGTGTCGCCTACCCGTCACTGTGACGGGGTGAGAGGTTTTTTGCTGGTTCCGTCGCCCAGTCGCTGTAACCTTCACTGCTACAGATGGAGGAAGCACAGAGTGCACACATGACAGCCCAGAATCGCTATCACCCTCATTACCCAGCAATATGGTCAAAATGTATTTTGTTGTCGTACATATTGCAAGTGACCTGTGCACGATGCCGCATGAAGGGGACATTTCTGTCGCATCCTCTGCGTTTGAATTGCAAATCAGATTCATCACATGGTGTTTTCCCCCAAAAGGTTTAACATACTCGTGGCTCTTTAAAAACTCCAAATAAAAAAACATTATTTAACAAGTCTAGGTGCACGGTGCAGAATATGTTCATTGTTGCTGCACTCGCCCTTTCCTTCTTATAACTGGTCCAGCAGTGAGCTGCACACATTTCTGATTGAAGGAGATTTATGTTGATTGATGAAGCCTTCAGGAGCGGTGGCTTGGAGGGACTCGAGACGACTCTCGGAGCTGGAGACTTTATTAAAATAATCTCAGAGGTAATATCTCAGGTTAAGCCCAACATTTATTTTTTCATTATAATCCAAAGGAGTTGACTTAAAAAAAGCCCAAGGTCCACCGGGGACTGAAAAACAACTGCACTGGTCGCTTATTGAAAAGGCAACCTGTGTTTACGTTTCGCTTACAAGCCATATCCCCGAACAACAAGTCTCCGTTGATGTTGAGCCCGACGGGGAACCAGCAGGTGGGTCTTCCAGTGTTTTCATTTGCACTCTTCTCATATGGGATATTATGAGAAAATGTTTCTGCTGACGTTGTTGCCTTTTAGCAGGGGGATTAGTTGCCACAGACTTTTAGACTAACAGCGGACAGTGTTGTTATCGCTGTTTGGAGTGGTACGCCGTACCTGACACGTCCAAAACTAACGCTAGACGGGAGAGTGGCATCGGTATTTGACGAGTTAGCAGTGGGAATGTGTTGGAGGAGCCGGTGCCTTATTGCGGCCAACTCTTCTCTTCCATGAGGGCATGCTGCCATGTTGATATGCCACCTGTGTCCGAAGAGAACTTGCACGTTTACTATGACTTAGGGAAGATTTGTCCTAAGCCTTGAATTAAAGTTAACTGACAAAATTGATTTATAAGCATAACATTAATATATAAAGTCTTTTGTGGAAAGGTGGTTTCTTTTCTCCCAACTTTAACTTTAACCTCAGTAGCTACACATAGCTCCATAATAGAGCTGGCATATCACAAACTGCTATCATGAGGTTTTCTAATGCATCAGGATCTATCAAATAGGAAGCAATAACTCATTAAACAGTATGAATGAGTTGTATTATGAAATCTATTGTAAAGTGTGGTGCAGGGTTTGTCTGGCTTTGGTTCATGGTTAAAAAATATCGATATATATTTTAGTCCACTATTTATACCGCCTTCTATTTTGCTCTGCACTGTATGCTGTGATTCAACACGCTAATTACCCTGATGTGCATATGTACATGTTTGCATGTTCGTACAATGTGGGAATCCACATGAGAACATCAGCGTATTCAGTGCCGTAACGGAAACGGCACCACTTTTAAATGTGCGTTTCATTTTTCCTCAAGAGAAATTTCCTCGTAGTTCTCCCAGAATGCACCGCGGCCCAACAATAACACCAGTCCGCGTAGCAGGAGGCCCTAGTGGTTGCCTGTTACGATTGCCTTTACAACTATTATTTAAAACTTATAAAGCCAGTTTAAAATACTTTTTTTTATTGTGTAGCTTTATATGAGAGAGACAACTTTGAGGGATATCTTAATGTTATTACGTAATGTAATATTATTTATTTATTACATTATTCGGCCCAGATTCGGCAGCCGATAAACCGGTTGCCATGTCTCAGACAGAATCTGCCCATGTCCGTAACAGCTACACCTGGGCCAGACATGGCAACAGTGAAATGTGCCAAAGGTGGCTCACATTTGGCCGCATCGAGCCGGAACACAGCCGAGTCAGCCGACACTTAGCCGCCATGCGAGGCCCCCTGTCACTGCGAGGCCCCCCCGCAGTGCGGGGGCTGCGGGGGTGATCTCTACGGGCCTGAGCGTATTTGCATTTGTATATGCAGGGAGCTTGTTTGAAGTAGGTGTTGTTGCGCTGTTCATATAGGAGCTGTGTATGTGAGTTACTGGCAATGGCGTGAGCGTTGATGCTGCCTTCATATTGGTAGTGGACTCCACCAGATCTCCCTCTTAAGGCTAAAATGTTTGCACTTGACTAAAAGCAGAACACCCACACCCGCCCAGGCTTTTCAAAACTATCTGGCTGTTATCCAAGTGGAATGCTGATGCTAGCGGCACCCTGGGATCTGTCTTTTTCGTTTCTTCTCTCCGTCGTGATAACGGCATCATAGATCGCTTCGGAAGCAAAGTTTCACAAACAGTTGTTACAAGGGTAAAAATTATTGTCAAATCCATTTGCGTTCTATTCATCACTGTAGCATTGTGTTTTGTTTAATTGACTGTGAACCTTCTGGTGTGCATCCAGCTCGTATTCAGCAGACGCCAGGCCTTACAAATGAGTCTGCAGGGGAAATAAGAGCAGGCAACAGATCAGCCAATTCATCACCAGCGTAATGCCGTTCAGGGCGACGGTGGGATGATGGACTTGATAGACAGCCGGAAAAAGAGGAACAGAAAAACAACCACAACTGTGAGATGATCTAATGGCAGCGTCATTTCTTCCATCGCCGTCACCCAGGATCATCGTGGGGAGTTTTACGCTCCTCTTCTCCTCTTCTCTATATCCTGCTCTCGTGCTCAACACTTCTAATTACGCAACAAAACATGCTTTTCTTTTTCAACCCGTTGCGTTTCAAACAGTCGTGACATGGAAATTAATTTGCAAGACTCTGAGTGGAGGGTGAGGAGACAATGAGTGAGAAAGTAAGAGAAAGAAAACACCCCGGATGAGTCAATGCCGATACTTAGGATATCCTTGATTTGACTGTAGCCCCCAGTGGATCTTTCTGAAAAGGCAAGCAGTGACATGGAGTGGCAAGGAGGTCACAAATCGCTGGGTTTAATTGTCCCTGATGGGCAGCACCCAGGGCAACAGTGGTATGTGTGTGTGTGTGTGTGTGTGTGTGTGTACGTGTTTGTTTGTGTGTGTGTGCGTGTGTGAGTGTGTGCGTGTGTGTGTGTGTGAGTGTGTGCGTGTGTGAGTGTGTGTGAGTGTGTGCGTGTGTGAGTGTGTGCGTGTGTGAGTGTGTGCGTGTGTGAGTGTGTGCGTGCGTGCGTGTTTGTGAGAGAAAGACAGTAAGACAGAGACGGAACATAAGTGGCGTTATCCTCCGACTTGCTCTCTGTTTTTACTCTCATCCCATCAAATGTCCCATCATGTTATCATCACTTTGTCACTCCATCCACAACAAAACTCCAGGGGCCGTTTCATTAGCTGCTATTTTAAGCTGCATCGCATGTCGTCGTCCTTAAATTATACTTAGTTATGAGTTATGAGCCCGCCAACTTTAAGATTCCTGTCAGGATTTCAGTCTCATTTGACCCTTTCCCCAGAAGGGGGCTAGTGGAGTGCAATCATGCGTCGGCTCGGGCTTGCCGGCTGTCGCTCATGTTGACAGTTGCTTTTTTTTGTTTTCTCATGTCCTCACACTAAGCGGCGGGCCACTGTGCATCTTTATGCCTCCCTCAAATGGAAATGAACGTTGATATAGCCATCTGAATGGCTTTAAAAAGTGTCCCGACCCAGAAGGGCAGATGCACTAAAAGCCCGCTCAGAACCTCTTTTGACAGTGACGACTGCAACCTCTTGCTTCACATTTTCTGGAAGCGGTATAAGTGACCCGGACGGTTCAGATAATTAGCAAATGAAGTGGTTTCTTTATATCAGTCTGTAAGCCCATCGTGTTTGCCTTCTAGCAAGCTGATACTGACAGGCATGCATTTAATAACTATAATTAGCAATATCCCCTTTTCCCTCATTCTGACAAGAGTTCATCTGCGCACAGAAAGGATTGTTGTATCAAGACTTTTGTCCGAGCTAATGTATTTCTTTGCAGTGCAGGAAATCCCCATTATCAATATAACTAAGGCGGTGCTTATGAGGGCAACACTGTATCCGTTTCTTTTCCTACAAATCGGCTAATAATCACACAGCAGTGGTAATTATCCACTGTAATAGTTCTCAATATCATAGCATCAATAACTTTGATTTATGTTTACTGACTTCATGAAACACATATCTACACTGTAACTGTTTGGTCTTTCCACAAATAATGAATACAATGAAAGGAGTTTAGAAACTGGTGACAAAATATTTGAATATGACTACTGACAAAAAAAAAACTTTTCTTGTCGTCAGGCTTTCAGAGCAAAAGGAACCACCAGGATACCACTCAGATATTATTATTTAGGTGTTGCACACAACCAAGTGTTTGAACTATATTTCACCGCCTAATTTGTTTCACACTAAAACAAACAGTAAGTCATTACATTTAATTAGTCAATACAGCTGGACAGGATTCTTCCGAGGACAACCATGTCCAAGTGTTTTTTCCACAGAGCAATGCACCACCTGGCAAGAAAGTTTCCTCCCCTATCAGCGTCTCGTGCATCAGCCCAAGCTGTGCCAAAAACTCATTAGATCTTCCACCGAGCAGAAATGAGTGTCATGGGACAGAGGGAGCAGGGAGTTGGCGGTACAATTGACTTTCAACGATTTGAGCGAGTGGAGCCCACACATCCATACAGGAACCAGAATCCTTTTTATCACATGTGGAATTGGATCAGTCACTTTGGATTGTAGAAGCAATTCACAAGGGAGAGAGTTAGGATGGTGGTGTAGGCTTAGCTGACTGATCAGGTGGGTAACGGGTAGCATCAGAGACAAGGAGCATCGCAAAACACCAGCTTTGATGGATGAGCTTTACACCCACGGTAATGCTAACTCCTGGCAAAGCGGCACCGCCTGTCCCCGGCCATATTCAGCTGCACAGAGGAAGTGTGGTCAGCGTTAAAGAAAGGAATCCCAATGAAGCTCACGAGCACCCTGACACATCTTGCAAGCACATCAGTTTTGCCCGTCCAGCGCATGTGTAATAAGTCAGTTCTGGTCTGCATGACAGGAAGTAGTAACACGCTTGAACAGACTAATTAAAAGGGATCACTGTAAATCATCTCCGTGGATGCCGGCGGACGAGCCCCGTCCAACACTCTGACCTTCAGCCTTTAGCCAGCCAACTCTACTCACTACACAAGCCCGCTGACTGGTCCACTGGATTCAGGCTAACAAGCCATTAGACCATCCAGATGGTTACTGGGGCTGTGGGAACGGGCTTAAAACGAGGCTGCTCCATTGTGTGCTGCAACTCTGCGTGTGTTGCAAGATGTCTGAAGCCACTTTGTCTCCCCAGAAGCCATCTCATGCTCATAGTTGCAGGCTGATATGAAGTGAAAAAAGGCAATTCCATGAGGTTTTTCCTTGAAGTCATTTCACAAGCACTTATAATCTCTTCAGAGGGAAGAAGAAGAAAGCTACTGCTGCTGCTCCTTTTGTTTCCCCTCTTCCCCATCAGAAGCTTTCTGGAAAAGAAGCAAACTGGAACAAAGAGACAACGGGGACCAACACAGAAATATAAATCTGCTGATTTAATCAGGTTGCTCTGGCTGTCTCTCAACAAGAGGGTTTACTCCCTGCCTCCAAGACAGGAGGGAGCTCTGGCAGCGACAAGCAGCATCTCACTGATCTAGTGTAACCAAGGGAAGAGATAATGTCACTCCTCTGGGGGGCACGCAAGTTCAGGTACTCTTTAATTATCAGCTCATTAGGGCATGTCTGCAAGACTTTAAAAGCTGAATAATACAGCCAGTGTGAGTTATTATTCAAATGACCAGTTGAATTTGATAATTAAGGACGGCAGTTGAGAGAAAATGAGCAAGCCATTTGGACTCTCAGGAGACGGTTGGACCACACCTGGTGCTGGCTAACCTATGAGATACCCCAGTCCATGGAGCCTCAACATGCTCCCACAGCTGCAGGCCCAGTAGGAGATCCCGGCACTGGAGGACCAATTTAGAGCCAAGTTGGATGACTGAATCGTAGAAATAATAAGACTGGCTGAGCATATGAAACACATGATTTCTCGCCAGCCCTACTCCCTGATCTCATCATAAAATCCTGCTGGAGGGAAACTGAGCACTCCAACAGCGCCTTGATGTAAATGTGTGTTGGGTAACAAGGAGGAGAAACACAACGTAGCCAAACAGGAGGTATGTTTTCAAGCCTCCGGGGATATTCAATTCATCCATCCATCCATCCATCCATTTTCAATACCGCTTATCCTCATTAGGGTCGCGGGGGCGCTGGAGCCTATCCCAGCTGACATAGGGCGAAGGCAGGGGACACCCTGGACAGGCCGCCAGTCCATCGAGGGCACATGTAGGGACATACAACCATTCACTCTCACATTCACACCTATGGGACATTTAGAGATCAATTAACCTGCAGCATGTCTTTGGACTGTGGGAGGAAGCCGGAGAGCCCGGAGAGAACCCACACTGCCACGGGGAGAACATGCAAACTCCACACAGAAGGACCGCTCCGACCGGGAATTGAACCCGCGGCCCTCTTGCTGTGAGGCGACAGTGCTAGCCACTACACCACCGTGCAGCCCTATTCAATTCAATTCAGTTTATTTCATACAGCCCAATATCACAAATTATGAATTTGCCTCAGAGGGCTTTACAATCTTTACATATATGACATCACTGTCCCAGGACCTCACAGCTCCAAGCATGCAGCATCCACCATCCGACAGAGAAGCCCTCAAATTCATAAACTAGGCCGGGGTATTTAGGCGGAAACGGAAAGCTGGGGGCTTTGATTTAATCTGCGTCAATGTCAGGCACTTTATGACATCTGATGGGAAGATATACAGTGGACTGTGTACCATTTAACCCACATGATACACTGCCGGATTCACGCTGGCTGTCTGACAGACACACTGCCTCAACCGAGTGAGCTGACTGACATCGTGACTCACAGCAACACAAAGTCTCATTACAGGGAAAGGAGGAGAGAAGACCCACAAGGCTATTCCTGGAGCCACCTATTCTCCCCGCACTTCTGGAGGCGTAGGCCAGGATGCCGAGAGCCCAAAAGGGAATGCTGTGTGTAAAGATCGCCCTGCTTCTGGACGAGAGGTGAATGGATCGTAATAAAAGAGTGGGGAAACGGCAACATCATCAATGGAGGCAACAAGCGACTGTGTCCCAAGACCAGAGGGGGTGTGTTTGTCTTTTTCAGATCAATAGTCCCTACAATGATGCCCTGAAAGACAATTTATGAGGCATAAAGGACAGACACATTGGTTTAGCTCCAACTGCCCACCCTCTGCCCTTGAGATTGCTCGGTCTGATTCTCTTTTTTTGTTTTTTTACACTTATTTTCCCTCATTGTCTATTGGTTTGCGCCATCTTTGCTTATCTCCTGATTTGGCAGTCACACTGTCCAACTGCTCTTCCATCTTCGTGTAATTTCTGTCACTCTTTATCTTCCAAAGAACCCACATTTAGCTCTCCACAGTTACATCTCTTTCGTCATCTTCCCCTCTTTCATTAACTCCTCCTCTCCTCCGTCTCTCGCTCTCTCTCTCTTTCTGCCACCGTGCCAGCTGTGTGATGAGCCAGGGGCTGATAAGCGGTGGTCAGCCTCTCTCCAGATGGCAGCCTGAGCAGCAGCTGCCTGGGGGGCGGGGGAGAGTGGGTGGTGATGGCGTGGAGGAGTGGGGGGGGGGCTGTAGGAAGATGGAGAGCGTGGGGATGATTACAGTTTTGTTGCATTTCCAGGTGAAAATGGGCACACACACAATAACATCAATTGTCGGCGGCAAGCTATGGTCTGCTTGCTGAGCCGCTGTGTGACACACACACACACACACATGGTTTCCGCGCTGTCGCCGGCGGTGCTGTGACGATGATTCGGCTTTGTAGATGTCGCTGGAGAACGCCGCATATGACATCCCTCTGCCATGGTAGCCTGGAGGAAAGTCTCAATGGGGAATTGCCTGCATATGCGGGACAGGCAGTGATCTAAGTGTGAACAACGCCATTTGTTCAGGTTTAGCGGACTTGTTATGCAACCACATGAATCTGCAAAAAAAAACACATATCCTCCCACAATATTTGCTCCGATGTGAGTCACTGATGTGCCATTATACCCTTGTACGTGATGTAACCCTAATTCCTTTCATCTGCAAAGCTGGATATGAAATCAGCGGCCTTTTGTTTTCGCCAATGTGCTCGGTCACGGCTCTGGCTTGTCTGTATGGGTATTCACAGTGTGGGTCTGAGTGAGGGGCCATTGCAAAGGAAGAGCACTTCAAAAAGTCAATACTTTTTAGCAAATTCAGCAAAGCAAAGAATTCCTCACATGACCAACTTTTGCAATCGATAAAGTCATAAATCTTTGAAATAAAAGTGAAATTCAATACAAACTCTTGTGTAGACATCTTTTTCTACCTTAAACTTAACAAACATACTGTATTTCTGACACATACCGACTGACACCCACTCGTGCATGTTCACCTCACTTGCTCTGTTGATCTCCTTAGAATGTTTATACCAATTCCTCCACTCTCCTTAAATTTTGATCCGTACAGGGGCTAAACTCTCTCAGCAGCTCCTCCATCCACTTCAAACAAGACCTGTTTTCTTAGAGCTGTCGGTGGGAAAAGCCAGCGCCAGCAATGGAGGGTCTCCAGGGGACTTGTATGAGAGGCATACAAGAGAAAAAGGCATGGGAGATTCAGATTGGTCGGGAAAGGGAGAGAGGAGAGATGCCCCCTGTGAATGACAATGAGGAGACCATTCAATTAGCATCGCTTTATGGCCCCTGATGTTGATTACCTCAGACAGGCCAGCAAGTCCCATCCTTTTCCTGATTAAAACCAAGAGCACGGCAACAAGACACTTGGAGGGATTGGTCGGACAGTGGAGGCTTTCTAATTTCGGTTTCATAAGCAAGCAGAAACAAGGTCAATGTATCATTGGAAACAAAGCCCACTTATGTGTGTGTCTCTCCCACCACCAGGTAAGCTGGGAAATAGGTGTCTTTTTTTCCAAAATGGTCTCTTGTATGTATGTCTCGCATGATTCACATCTGCCAATGAAAGTGGCGCTCGACACGTGATTAATTACACTCAGAAATATCATTACCCCCTACAGGGTAATCAGGCCGGCCTCCAGAGGAGTTCTGTGCTGATTGCCAAATGTGTCAACAGTGACAGGCTTTGATGAGGGTCCGGTTATGCGTGCGCCATGGCCGATGATTCTCCATTTAGATAGCGGATGCGGATTGCCGCTCTGTGAATCATCGAAGCAACAGTCATCTTATTTATCCTATTGTACACAGTCTTTCCCCACCATAGCAGTTGTGCCATTTCTCCTATGCATGAATAGTGACATGATAATTGGTCCCATCGTATTTTATTCTGCAGGAAAAACAATGTCAGAGGCCATAAAAGCTGTAGATGTGTGATCGTTAGAAAAGCAGGAGCACTGTTGTCTAGTTCGGAGTTTTGCGCCATCAGTTAAGAGGCATCCAACGGCAGCAGGTAAATCAGGGAGACACGCATGCACCCAAATGTCTTGCGTGTGCCTAAAAATATTCAGCATTTGTTTTAGTTCTCACAGGCTTTCATGTTTGTCCCACCCCGTTTTAATGGCGTAACTCAAGGTGACACTGTCATCAAATTTCGTGCAGCATAATTGCGGGCACAGGAAAATAAACACTGACATTATTGCCTCAAAGGCCACTTGCAGAGAAGTCTGTGTCTTGTCTGCCTGCTAAAAAGAACTGTGACAGACAGTTTTGACATCCAATATGGGGGATGAGGTGAGAAGAAGTGGGAGGGTGGGGAGCTGAGGATGCATAAAGAGCGTGTGGCATTTTTTAATCACAGATTTACCAGTGCGGCCGCCTGCATGTCGGCGATGTTTGTTGCTTATTTAATAATTCATCCTAAAGCCACTGACCCACTCAATTAAATCCCCCACGATTCTGTCTTACATTAGCTCTTTTCTCCAAGAATGTAGAGTAGAGAAGACAAATAAATATTACAATTTCAATATTCAAACAGTTGCGGGGAGGGATAAACAAGTGGGGGGGAATTGGTAAATATGATTGCCTCGGTAATTAAAGAAAGAAGGCGAAAAAGGAGTGGAAGAAAGGGTAATGGATGGGAGGATGTGTTAGTCATATCTGAAACGAGTTTGCGACACGATTACAGAGAAAGAAAATTGAAGCAGATTAGAGAGGGCCGAGAGGGGAGGAGGAGGAGAAATGGGAGAAAGAGGAGGAGGCAGGAATTGGATAAGGTCTCGGAGGCCCCGAGGTGTAGACTTAGACCGCCATGACCTCACCGCTGAAGGCCAGCTGAGGGATTTGTGTGTGTATTTGTGTAAATGCATTTCTGTGGGTGTACTAAAGAATGCGTGGATGTGTGCAAAAACAAAGCGCAATGAAAGGGGATAAAGGTGAGATAAAGCAAATACACAGAGAATGATTAAGTTGACAGATTAGTCTACTCGCTATATACTGTACAGTACAGTGTAGAGCTGCTGTTTGTGTACACCAGTAAAGGTTTGATTGAGTGTGACACAGTTTTCAGTGGAGGATTTTCTTTTTCAGAATGAGGATACCTCCCCAATGAATCCCTCGCTGCCTTTGCTGTCGCAGCTTTGATGAGGGTCATATGCCTGTGCTTGCGTGTGCGTTCGCATGTGTATTTTGTCTGTTCACACGTATTGAGTGTGCGTGCCTGCACTCCTCTGAACCCCATTCAGTCAAAAGTACAGGCAGCGATGGAAAGTGGACAGCGGGTGGACGTTGCTCCGAGACGGAGGGGGGGGGGAGAGGTGGAATTTGCTGGGGGTTTTTTTGTTTTTTTTGTGACGCTGACAACAGTGCAATGACGGCAGAATGGGGAGGAGAGGATGAGGAGCCTGCAAGCAATCGGTGAGCGACATCAATGACGTGGTGGGCGCGGCGAGAACAAAGTGCCCCGGCCCTGTGTGTTGATGTGGGGAAATTGCATCTTCAAGGAAACGTGCTTGATGAGATTGTGGGATCAATAGACGACGTGGGCTGCTACGCTAGAAAGGCGAAGGAGGCCGAGGCTGGGCCTGAATGAGAATGGAGGGCGGGGGGGGGCGGCGCAGACCAAGGCTCTGTAACCTTCCTGTGATGGTCTAATACATTATGTCACCTCTGTCACCAGAGGGGCTGAGCCACAGAAGTGGGATGGGGGGAAGGAGCATGTCAACAGAAAAGGCTGTTAAGGTCTCTGGGATCCAGAACAGATTCAATTCCACCAAAGCAATCCTTGGATTGGCTGAGAGGCTTTAAATGGGCCATGGTGCTTAATGAGCCTGGCAAGCATGCAGCAAATGTAAGTGATGTCACCGCTCAAACATCCTGTCTCATTTACATTAATGATATACATTAATGGGCTGGGAATATGATCAGTAACACACATTCACACGTTTAAGGATGCACACACACACACACACACACACACACACACAGCATGCAAAGTGGGTTGATGGACAGTCGAGATTTGACTTTACTTTACAATGTACTTTAAAACATAGTTAATACATGCACATTGTTTCTCCCTCCCTCCATCTGTCTGTCTCCCTCAAATAGCCGTATAAAAACACACAGCATCCCGTCTCCACAAGTGCTTGATTGCACACTCATTCATAAGGTTTCTATCAGATAAACGCATGCACGCACGCACACACATACAAAACACCCTTCCAAGTCAAGCAATGCGGCAGAGTTTTTTTGTTCCCCCCTCCCCTCCAATACAAGGCTGTTTCTATGGCAACAAGCTCCAGTTTCTGGCACTGAAAAGTGGGAACTTACAGGAAGTATGAGCGGCCTCCAGGGGGCGGGCAGGGGGATGGTTGTGGGAGGTAGAGTTAAAGAGTTGGGGTTCCAGAGGGTGGGGACAGGTTTCAGGAATGGAGATGCTAGTTTATTTCACAATCTTAATAGAAGATTCTCTCTTCCTTTCCTTCAAGCCTTAATTTACACCTCTCTGGTGCTTTCTGTTTATCCGTCTTCCTGGCTAGCGCTCCTCATTCAGATAAACCAGTTTGTTTAAATGCATCAAGGACACCTGATTGACATCAAAGCAACTGCTGCCAAAATGTATTGCCATGCAAATGAAGGGTGGGCTTTATGGCTCAGCCTCCAGGCCTGACAAGTAGGTCAAGGGTGCTTGGAGATAGACAGCTTGCTCATTTCTTCCAGTGTGTCTGTTTTCCCATCACTCGCTCCCATTGCAATTCCTTGAAGTCGTTCCTCCTGTCTTTGGGCTTATTTAATTATTCTTCTCACTTTTGAGCTGGTTTCATGGAATATAAATCAATGTCTCACCTGCAGTACAATCTTGACAGCAGAGTGACCCAGTCTGTGTTATTGTTTAAGAATCCTTTAGTCCTGAATTATAACCCAAAGCATGGGAAAACACATTACACATGCAGCACCATGCAACTGCAGCTTGATTATCTGCTAGAAGAAAAAACATTTTTATTTCATTCAATGCGAGTGCCTGTGTTGTGGAGAATGTGCCTGAAGGGGATAGGCTGATAGCTTGGCAGTTGTACTGGCGAACCAAACTGGAGGCCATTTTCACACCTAAGTCTTGCTTGATTTGAGGCAAATTTGAGGCAAATTCGTAATTTGTGATATTGGGCTATATAAAATAAACTGAATTGAATTGAATTGATTTAGTGCAATATTGTCTCTCCTCTCCCATTTCTCTCCTCTCCCTTCACCTCACTTGCCCTGATTTGCAATATGACTGCGACAAACAACGGAGCTTTCCCTTTTCCATCGTCTCGTCGTTGCTCTTGGTTGCTTTTGCTTACACTCGCAGTGTCTCTCTCTTTCACCTTCCTATTTTTGTGGTCCTCTTCCCGCTCATTGCCGTCCCCTTCCCTTTGCTTCTAAAAGCGATGACTTTCTTTCTCCAGCTACAACTTCTAAATGATTGTGATGCCATATCCCGGAGCAATCCCCACAGCACATGTGACTTTAAAAAAAGAAGTTGTGTACATTAAAGCCAGACGTACACACGTTTGAAGACATTTCATTTACAGCATTTATCCTCCACTTGATCCCGATGGATTTACAGGTTTGCACACTTATCTGCCGGCTCACAAGGTGAAGTGTAGAGTGTGTAGGTGTGAGCCAGTAGTATTTGTGAAGGTTGTGAAACATTGTACAAAGGTAGACGTTTGGGATCCTAGATAATGCTGCTCGCTGACAGTTCATGCAAGCATTGCAGATTGCAAAAGGACTGCTGAGGCATGTGGCCAGGGTTATGGAGGGAAATAAGATGTTTTTCATCAAGGAGTTATACCTCAATCTTCATCACACAGTACGCTCTGCTACAGCTCTCCAATTCATTGGCCCTTCTGGGAGAAAGTCAAAATCTCAACAACCTCCCTGCCTTGCTTGTTAAAAAAAAAAAAAAAGTAAAAGCAGTGCCGTACTATTTAGAGCGAGGAAAGATTAGAGGGAATTGGACGCACAATTTCTGCGACTATATGCGCTGCCGCTGTCTGAGCCACCGGAATGGAGAGAGACGTCTTTCTCTCAGAGGTCCAGCATTCAGAGTGGGCTGAAATCTGGCTGGGTGGCTTGACATTCTTAGATAGAGTCCGAAACTTTGAAGATGCCTCTGACCGACTTCTGTAAATAACTTCACAGTAACAACCTTCTAGACCCCCACCAGTCTGGATTCAAGACAGGCCACTCAACAGAGACTGCCCTCCTTGCTGTCTCGGAGCAGATTCACACAGCTAGAGCAGCCTCTCTCTCCTCTGTTCTTATCCTTCTAGACCTTTCCGCTGCCTTTGACACAGTGAACCACCAGATCCACAATTCCTCCCTCCAGGACCTGGTATCTCAGGCACCGCACTCTCACTCTTCTCATCCTACCTCACCGACCGCTCTTACCGGGTAACCTGGAGAGGATCTGTGTCTGAGCCTTGTCCTCTGACTACTGGGGTCCCTCAGGGTTCAGTCCTTGGTCCTCTTCTCTTCTCTCTGTACACCAACTCTCTTGGCTCTGTCATTCGCTCGCATGGCTTCACCTACCACAGCTATGCTGACGACACCCAACTGATCCTCTCGTTTCCCCAATCTGAAACACAGGTAGCAGCACAAATCTCTGCCTGTCTGACCGACATCTCTCAGTGGATGTCTGACCGACATCTCTCAGTGGATGTCTGCTCACCACCTGAAAATTAACCCGGACAAGACTGAACTTCTCCTCCTTCCAGGAAAAGGCTCTCCCACCCACGACCTGACTATTAACTTCAACAACTCAGTGCTGGTTCCGACTCCGACTGCCAGGAACCTTGGTGTGACGCTCGACAGTCAACTCTCCCTGACTGCCAACATCACCACAACAACACGCTCCTGTAGGTACATGCTGTACAACATCAGGAGAATACGACCTCTTCTCACTCAGAAGGCGGCACAGGTTCTGGTCCAGGCTCTGGTCATCTCACGGCTGGACTATTGCAACTCCCTCCTGGCAGGTCTACCTGCTAATGCCATTCGACCTCTACAGCTCATCCAGAATGCAGCTGCTCGACTGGTCTTCAACCTCCCGAAATTTACCCACACTACTCCGCTCATCCACTTCAAAACATTGGTACTTGCGTACCGTGCTGCGAACAGATCGGGTCCGGTCTACATCCAGGACATGGTCTAACCTCACACCCCAGCCCGTTCACTTCGCTCGGCATCTGCCAATCGGCTCGTAGCTCCTTCACTTCGAGCTAAACACTCAACAAAATCACAACTGTTTGCTGTGCCGGCTCCTCATTGGTGGAACGAGCTTCCCATTGACATCAGGACAGAAGAAATTCTCTACATCTTCCGTCGTAAATGACATGTAATGTAATGTAATGTAATGGAAATGAGTTTTTCTTATTTCGTCCACAACTGCATTCGGCTCCCAGTCCTTCCATGAGTCAGTGTTTCTTTCTCTCTCTGTGTTGTGGCTTGTTCCCCTCCCTATGTTTCATTAGCACCACCTCTACTACTCTCGCTCTCTCTCATGCTCCTTGTCTCCCTTGTTTACCTTTGTTCTTCCTCGATTGGACCAGCCCAAGTCTTCTGACCCCGTCCGACCTACAGCCTTTCCACAGGATTCCGCGCTTCAATCTATTTCCATCCACTTCGTTCCTCCGTTACATTCCTCACTCAGAGGAGTCTGCTTTTATCACCTTTAATTAACCACTGTACCAAATGTCTCCCTCCTACAGGGCGAGGACCCTCTGTTGTCTTACACCTCCAACAACTCCATCAATCATCTCACACCAGTGTACCCTACCAAGTTCTTTTCTTCTTCTTTTTATGAATCCAATTGTTTCATTATTTTTTTTATCTCTTTCCTCCGCTTCCAGTCCATCCAAAGTCCCAGCTGAGCACGCTTCCTGGGCTTAGATGTTTCTCACTCAGCTCTAATTAAAGGCTCTCTGATATGAACACCCATTTTCTACTCCTCTGTCCGCATCCTTGAGCGTGTAGCAGCCATGTGGTGGGATCTAATTAAATATGAATGCCTACTGCTTGCTCACGGGTATCTCTGTCATTTAGTCTTATGTTTTCTAATGTTGTAGAACACTGGCGCAATATTTCCCGGATCAGTTAAAAGACTTAAGTTTCAATGTTCTTAATCCAACTGTTGCACACAGAGCCAAGCTTGTGTTTTCCTTTTTGGACATATGGGTTAAGAAGCTGGGTGGTTTGGAAAACTCTGGGCCGTTTGTTTTTCTGCAGGTTCGTCTCGACGGACCCAATCAATCCGGGTGTTTTTCCTCCTCCCAGTCTTTCCCTCCACTGCAGCACTTCATTATATAAGAGATATTTTAGTATGGGGCCGCAGCTGTTTGTCTAGCTTCTCCACTGAACCCAGTTGAAGCTGTAGTGGCTGACGCTTTCAGCTGGGTGCCTCCAGTCCTTTGCCTGGTTTATTGCCTAATTTCTTTGGCCTGGTGTATTTGGGTTGGATGTGTCAATCTTCTGACAGGCACTGTGAGCCACAAGGTCAGTGGCTAACAGCTCCGAAGAACCATCCCGCTGCCTCCTGAAGTACACATTTTTCATTTGAAAGGTGTATTAAAAGCTTGAGGAGACCCATGGGCTTCGAGGTTAAGGCTGTGTCAACCAGTTGGAGTTGTTTACATTTGAGCAGGCAGGTATCACACTGGTGTACGCGAGGATGGCACAGACTCCAATCAGAACTCCAATAGGAAGACGGAGCGGGCAGAACTGGTGCTGTGTTTCCAGTCATTATCAATGTTGAGTAACTTTCCTTAAAAATGTGATATATTACATATTACCTACTTTTGCTTTACTTTCGCCAACATAACCACAGAAGTATGATGAGGCATCATAAATTGTAAAAGGGTGATGTTGTTTTATGGCAGGTAATCAAAGCACAGAAGCTCAAGTGTATCGCAGATCATTACAAATCCAGTGGTGGGAAGTATTGTTATGCCTCGGGGCGTGTGTCCATATCGCTTTTGTCTCCTGGCAGAAAATAACTTGCAGGGAGCTGGGGAACGATTCAGCGCTCTGTGTGGGTTTTGTTCCTATGGCAACAATATATTGACAACATCTCACCTTTCTAACCGTTTTGTATAATGTACTAGCATCGCCCCTTTTGCTTTTTGTAACTGGGCTAATATCTATTTGCCCTACATAATTATTTTTCCCATAATCAGATGCTCGTATGCCCTCGTATTTTGTTTGGATGAGCTCATTGCCGCTCAGTTTGACAGACGTAGAATATCAAAATTGCTTCTTGCTTATAGTGTTGTTGTTTTTTCTGGTGACGCAGTGTGGAAGAGTGAAAAAAATGAAAATAAACACACAAAAACACATTATGTGTGGTAATGCATTACTTGACATAGTAAAATGAAATACGAAAATCCTATTAGTGACGCTTTACATAACTTAGTGACTGCAAATAGTAATATTTTACTGTAACAATCATGTTGAACAGGGGTTAGCCTTTCTGCACACGTGTCAGGTTGTTTTAAAAGCACATCACTTATTTGTACCATTTCATCCAGTGTTTTTGACATCAGAGCTACTTGCATCCGCCTCTTCCCCTTAATTTGTCGCTTTACATCCACAAGGCCTCGGCTTCAAAGTCCTTGTGACTGGTATGTAGGTCTGCCTCCCTGTGTTCAGAAGCTCCTTTTTAAGTAAAAGTTCAGACCATTTCACGATCAACTTATTTTCCGTCATTTTTCTTGATTTTCTATTGATTTCCATCTGCCTTGGTTGGGTGGAGAAGAAAAAGAGAAATTTAAGAAAGATGGGGGGCCGGCCAGATCCCATGGGGGGATGGGTCGGATACGTTTTGGATGAAAGTCATTTTTGGTTTTCTAGCCTGAGTTTAAGGAACAAAATAACGGTAATGTTTTGATTTGTTATTTTAATTCCAAAAGCTACCTCAATCAATTTGTGAGCTCACGTCCAAATCTGGAAATGATAAAGGCAAATATCCGTATCCAAAGAAGGCACTGGAGATGTTCTGCACTTCATTACTAAATCTTCCCCTGCAGCTATTTCTATACTTTAGACTGGTGTCACATACCTGATACAAATTGAACAGAAATATAGAGAATTGTCTGTTGTTTTGTGATGTGGAGACCCAAAGACATACAAATCACAATCCCAGATGCTTTCCCTTGACATGTTGACATAATTAATTACGGGAGTGTAGTAGACCTCAAAACCTCAACCCACAAATGGCACAGCTGTATGCAGCAGCCTCCTCTGTGTACTCTGTATCTCCACGCTGTATTCCTAGAGTGACTCCATACAGCACTCCCTCACCAGTCGTCCTCCATGGCTTTGGCCAAGCGTGCAAATGGCAAATGGACAGCGGGCACCCCGGCAGCCCTCTCAGCCAATGTCTTATTCATGAGCAGGGGTCGGCACGTTGCCCCTCGCCACACACCACGTCAGAAACACACTCTGCCCTGTGCACCGGAGCCTCTTACCACGCTCCCCCTCAAAACCGCTTCTCTACCCTCTAAAACCCCAGTGACATTTTCACTTTCTGTTCCACTGCGCTCCTATCCTGTCTAGCAAGAAAGGTGATAATAGTAATAGCCAGCCATAACCACGGGAAACACTGAAATGTAATCCAATGCAAAATTCAGCTTGCAGCGAGTCCCCGCTCCTCTTCAAGTCACACAGATGCTGCGTGAATGTAATAATGCGATTACTGGTGGTGATTACTTATATTGCAACGCATCAGTAAGGAGAATGTAATGTTGTGGTCAGGCTCCAGGCCAGCACCCGTCCTACCCACTCATAAAGAGCAGAGAGTGGAGCGAAGCAAGGGGGAGTTCAGGGGTTTAGATGATTACATGGCTCTATGGTTTCATGAACGTGGGTCCAGCAACTATGACATCAGCAGTCTGACATTCAGGATGAAATGTCTACAGTGCAGCACTGGCACTGTTAAGCCCGTCCAGTCAATAAAGTAATAAAGTCGTATTGAGCAATGGACTCAGCTTAAAGGTCGGGTCATTTTTGGTTGGCGAGTGAAGATGTTGGTTGTACAGAAGGTGGCGGCATTATCAACAGTAATGTCAGAGTTCCAAAACGGACTACAACACTAATTGGATTCATTTTCAGAGCAGAAATATACTTACACAGATCTGTCTCACCCCTAACCCTAACCCTAACCCTGACCTGTTGTTAAAGCAACAATAATGACAACAGGTTTCCCCTTGAGGTTATCCTCAGATGAGAAGTTCACCTTCATCTTTTTTAAGATCCGGCCGCTTCATTGAGGTTTAACTGATCAATTTAAATTTTAACAAGTGACGGGCTTTCTCCTGCTTTAAACATCCAATCTATCATGGCCATGGGGCTCCCCTTTTCACCTGTACTCTGGTCTATCCATCTCTCCCTCTTAACCGGTTTGGGGAAGGGGTTATTATCTCGATTGAAATTTAATTAAATGCCTTTTAACGTTAACAGAAACAACTTTCCCCTCTAGATGGGGAGCATTTGGAGGCCGAGAAACCACTCAACACTCCTTGGAACACTGTTTTTTTTTTGCAACTTCTTTTATTGCATCGATAGATCAGCGCAATTAAAGTCCAAAAAGGGGTTCATAAAATGCCCTTTTCCCCTTTGCCATAGTACACAACCACTCTCTGGGGGTCTCAATGGAGATATATTGCCCCACCAACTATCCACGATTAGGTTGAAAGTTAATCCAAAAATAAATAATTTATCCACTTTTCTCATCGAGTCATACAGCTCTCACCCTTCTCGCTTTGTTTCTAGAGATCATATCTTGGGCCCTGTCCCTATGCTGCCTGCAGTGGCGAGGGTCAGAATTTAGATCAACACTGGGGTTCCTGCGAGGATCCCTTCCTCTCAATTAGCCTCCTCTTGAGCCTCCTGGGCCCTCAGGGGCTCTGGATTTAATTTAGTAATTGAATAGATGATTCCCATTTGGCTGGCTCACGCCATGTCAGCTCCCCAGGCGGAAGGTAGAACGTTTGGTTAAAGGAGAATGAGAGACAGATACAACAAAAACAATATTCTGTGTTTGTGTGCTGATGTGTGCTCATGTGTGGATGTGTGTGAGGTCATCCTACGGCTGTGCTGCTGCTCCTTAATGGCCCGTGCAGTGCCTGGGATGTGGGGGTGTCACAGCGTCGTGACTAACAGCTTGGGCAGATTGGCTGGAGCCAAAGCCCCGGCCCCAGCCAAGCCCCCATGCACGCGCGCGCGCACACACGCACACACACACACACACACACACACAAACACACAAACACACAAACCACGATGCCTCCTGCTGCTTAGATTTCTCTAAATGGGTTTATGTTGCTGTGGATGGCTGCCTTAAGACATTATTATGAATTTATGCGTCTGCAGGGTAAAGATGAGTTTGCGAGTGCAGCAAACATATATGTGCCGAGTGTGTCTCTATACAAAAGGGTGAGATTGATTGTGCAGCTGGGAAATACCGCAGCAGCTAAAACATGTATGTGTTTGGCAAAGGAAAATGCTAATTAAGTATGCATCCTGTTTCCTTTGAATATCCATCAGGTACAGTACACATAGGAGAATAGAGATGCTAAACCCCAGTATGCTTTGGTAGAATACTATACTGCCTCAGGTTTGTTTTGTGTCAGTTAGTTTGTAATTTAACAACACAAATATTTGCGTGTAGTTCTGGTTAACATTCTCTGATCCTAGTGCTGTTGTGATAGCTTAGGGATTTTGTAATACTTGTTTGTAGCCAAAAATAACTTTAGCTTTAAGTACAAGTAGCAATACCAAAGTGTGGAAATACTACTTACAAGTAAAAGCTGTACATTCTAGATTTTACTGTAAAAACTAAAACGAAAGAACATTTCAGATGAATGTATTGCCTTATATCATTCTATTAAAATGATTGATGCATTATTGATGGCCATCACTTTAATGTAAGTAATTAACGTTCTAAAATAAATGTAGTGGAGCAAAAAGCACAATATTTACCTCTGAATTGCAGCGTAGTCAAGGAATATTTTAATATGGACACATTAAGATCGGTATACAAAAAATATGGGGGACCAATTGTCACACCTGTATGTCAGGTTGGGTTTTTGTCCTGTCTCCATGTTTGTTTTGTGACTTCCTGTTTTATTTTGGAAATTAACTCTCCTCTCGTTTCAGGTTCCGTGCCCTTCCTCTTGTGTCACCAGTCTGATTGTCTTCCCTGATTCCTGATTGTGTCCACCTGTGTCCCCACTTCCCTCATGTGTCCTTATAGTCTGTGTCTCCCCTTGTCCTGGTCCAGTGTGTCTGATCCTTCGTCCTGCACACACGCCTAGTCATGGTCATGTCCAGGAACTTAGTGTTAGTCGTTTCCAGGTTTTTTTTCCCTGTGATTTTTTGTTAGTTGTTTCCAGGTTTTTTCCCTGTGATTTTTTTGTTATGGAATAAATATACGGTTAGTTAAATCTCCACTCTGTGTCCGAGTCCTCCTCCACAGTTCCCGCCGCGTGACACCAATACCCAGGTTTAGACATAAGAAGCTAGGTCTTGAGATATGGCAGTTCTACAGCTCCAGACATCCTAACCGGGATTTTCTGTGCAACATGCTCACTACTAAATTGTCCAGATTTTCAACAGAATTTACTATTTAGTACTTGTTTTTAGTGCTTAGCTAGACATTCATCATGTTCTGTCACACTTATTATTATCCACTCCAATATAACAACATCACACGTATGAATTGAACACATGAATTTGGCGGTTTAAAGATATGATCAGCCTACCCTAAGGCCCATGTCTTTTCTGATTATATCATATTCAAATTGTGCATATTCACAATCAACTTTACATGCAATTTATCCACAAAGTAGTTGCCACACAACGAACCTGAGGCCTTCAGTGTCTGGGACCCCCAGGGCACCTGCCCATGCTGCCTGGTTGGTAATCCAGACAAATACAGGCCTGTGTGTGTGTGTGTGTGTGTGTGTGTGTGTGTGCGTGTAGATATGTGTATTATTACATATTTATGTTTAGCTGTAGGTGCATGTTTTTTTTCTTTTCATTGTACATGCAGTGCTTTGGTGCAAGAGCTTGTGGTTAGAAATCACAGGGGGACACAAGTGACTTCACCCTGTGTAGATGCTCCCCCTCCTTCACAATGCACACACACACACACACGCACGCACACACACACACACCCTGAGGATATAAGAAAAGAGAGAGGTGAAGGGAAGAGAGAACCCTCACATCCTTTTAACTTGGTCTCATAAATCACAGACAGCAGCATGGCAGGATTATGTTGTCAAGTAAAAAAAAAAGTGATATATATATGTGTGTGTGTGTTTGTGTGTCCAAAGTGCTGCTGCCTAAGGTAGGACAGGTGGCGAGGCATTGACACAGCATTGTTCAGTTGCTGTTTGAGAAAGGGATACATAAAGCCAGCTCACAAGACAGAGACAGCTAAACGACTTGAAAGGGCTCATCTGAAAAACTGAACAGGTGGATGAGAAGCTGGAACAGAGAAGAAGAGGTTTCCCAGCGAGAGAGAGAGAGAGAGAGAGGATGGCACAGAGTGTGTTTGTGTATGTATGAGAAAGAAAAAAAGAATTAGGATGGTTCAGTAAATTCATCAAGAGAGAAAATGAAGAAAAATGCTTGAGAAATGCTTTTTGATAGCATGGGGGACGTGAAGTGGGAGTATGTTGAGAGGCGGAGGAGTAAAGATGGAACGAATGAGAGAGAGAGATGGAGGAGGAGAGGGTCCATCATAGAGCTGTGGTTGCAGGCTTTAATCAATTATTAACGCCATGCAGATTAGCAGCCCAGCCTACAAACGATGCAATGATGGCTGTCAGTTTCCCCCGCACCGCCGCCTACCTCAGGGAATGACGGAGAATGAGAAAACGACACAGGGAGAAGCAGAGAGGGGAAGAGCAATGATGATAGATGAATCGAGAAAAAAGAAAAAAATGGGAGGAAACTTGTTTTGTGCTTATTCCTCTGGGAGGGAGGTAGAAGGAGGGACACAGTCTCTATGAGCAAGTGAGGAGTGTTAGTCTGGGCAAGAGAGGAGATGATACAGTCATCATCTCCTTTCATGATTGGATTAAGCAGTAATTAAGTTCAGTTTAGACTTGGGAGATGTGAAGACAGACATCCTGAGGCGATGTGCGAACTGGTTAGAGATACTATGTTTAGTTTTTTTTAACCGAGGTAGCTATTTCTTTAAAACTACTGCTTGAGTTTCTCAGAGTGACAAATGGCAGCGTAACATCGTCCAGGTCCGACCAGGGTTCAACCGGCTCTGCTGCATACACTCTCGTGCAATTGTTTCAGATTGTCTTTATTTTCAGCGTGGTTTTGTGGATTTCGAGCTAGTCACTGTTAAACGTTGTGATACTTGTACCCGGAGTGGTTGCTGGGAGATACATGTTTCTAAAACGTTACGTTTCAACGTAAAAAGCTCTGGAGCTAACATTAGCAGAGTACGTTAGCACACATTTACCTTTCTAACCCGATTTTACTGCTGAGTGAGTTTGACATCCTGGATATACATTCTTCAAATGCATATTGTAGCCATTTCTATCCACTTCTCTCTGAAATTGCTTTTCTGTTTTTCAAAAGAAAATACACATTTATTCATTGAGTGCAGTTAGTGACAGTGTGGGCTTCATTTTAACTCTGACAGCTTTACGGAGAAGCCGTGGGGCCGAGGTTAGAGAAGGGTCAATTGATCAACTTTTCTTCACTTCCTATCAAGGGAATATTGTTTGGTTTTTGGACTGGTTTAAAGACTGTGGGCAAGGGGATATTGTGATGGGCATTTCCCTCTATTTTGCTGACATTTTAAAGACTAAGTTATTTATCTATTGACTGAAAAGATTAATTGAAAAGTAAAATCATTTGTTGAATTTGATTGCCAAACACAGACATTATTAAATCTCAGAGAAGCCAAATGGGTTCACGTTTTTTAAAGCCATCTTGAAGCGCATTTGTTTTCTTTGTCTTTCTTCATGACTTTTATTTTGTAGATCATAAACTATTTGTTCTCATTTCCTGACTTCTGACTCTTGTTTTCAAAAGGGCGATGCAAATGCATTTTGTTAGCTAGTTTATCATCTTAAACATGTTAAGATTATGTACTATATCAATATATATAATATATATATTATTACCATGATAAAATTACTTATTCTGTGACAAAATAGATGATATTCACATCGCCCATGCTCAGTTTGTTAAAGTAATTAGTGATTAAAAGTGAGCAGCAGAAGAAATGCTCTGCCTTATTAAAGGAAGTGCAAAAACATGTGAGACAGTATTAAATGTATTCTTTTACATAACATGTAACACAGCCATTACACCTCCAGAAAAGCGCCACACAGAAAATCATGTAACACCAGGGGGGAACAGATGGAACTTCAAGTCTAACTCAATACTCTGTGTTGAGTCCCTGGAAGTCCAGCATTTTATGTGCTTAGTCTATAATGTCAAGAGTACAACAGCACAGCAAGGTGATGCTGCCCACTGTCCCAAAAAGTTTCAGTAGACACCGGACTTGAAATTCTGACCTCTGCTTGGGAGAACAGCTTTAACGGGGGCACCGAAAGCAACCATCGTTGTCAAGGGAGATGATGATGATGATGATGATGATGATGATGATGACGATGACGATGACAGAGAGGAGAGAGACATGAGAAAAGGGAGTGTAAGAGAGAGAAGAGGGGAGGAAAACTTTTGGGGGGGTATTGTTTGGCCCTAAAATGTATCATAGTAGAACTCTCAAGTGCACCACAGCTGGGACACCCTTGAGTTAGCACAATTAACCTATGCACCCATAGGTGCTATACATAGCTCCCTAAAGAGGTTTCCATAGAATAGTACAGAGCGGTACTTTTTGAGCTTGTTAAATCTTCCAGAATTCATCAATCATTCAGTGTTACCTCAGGATGCCCTGACCATATAGGGACGCCCACACACGATACACTAAGTGTGCACAATCGACTCTCAGGATGATGTTAGAGCTGAGGGTCGGGTTCAGGTAACCAAACATGCTCGCCTGGCATTCACAGCTAAAAGGGCAGCATCTCCTGCAGCAGCTGCAGGAGATGCGTCCTGAAGGATCATTTAGGCATAAAATGAAGCAATGTTGACTTGCAGACGTTGTTTCAATTGTGTATAAAATTATAATATATAGTACTTTTTAGAGGCTTGTGAATATCAACAGGTAATATACCATACATACATGCGTGTGTGTGTGTGTGTGTGTGTGTGTGTGTGTGTATTTATGGAATGTTATGTGTTGATATCTTTGCAGTTGTGAGCAATAACCTTGATAAGAGAAATATTATAGTGGATAGAAACCATGAGACCTTGGAGTTTTTTTTACTGATGAGGTAATTGTTCCAAACCCCACTCCCTCCGTCATTTTACAGTTTGCACACTTCCATTACTGGTGCCTTCACCCACGCTGACTCTCAAAGACCAAGGCCAGAATGAAATAAGTATTGAATCTAGTGGTGTGAGTGGGATAGTGTGAGTGGGATAAAAAAAATTAAAAATAATGAAAAGAAGGAAAGGGTGTGGTGCTGCGGGGTGAAAAGATGGGGAAAGAAGCAGGACTTCAGGGTGTTTTTTTCCCACCAAAGACTCCCTTGCGGGGAAACAGGTTACAAGCTTGCCAGAAAGAAACTTAAGGTTAGTTAACGTAACCCCGGTTCTTTGATAACAGAGTGAGGTGTTGATATGGGAATCGCCTCGGCGTGACCAACTAAGGAAGCTCCAATGACACAGTGACAGACAGGTCAAACTGTGCTGGGACCCCGCCCCCCTATATAGTCGACCGCCCCTCTCAAATCATTCTAGACTGATTTCTTTCTCTGTCAAATTCAAGGAGGGATGTGTTGGTGTTATCAAAGAACCGGGGTTACGTTAAGTAACCTTAAGTTCTTCTTCTAACTTCATTCGGTGTTTCAATATAGGAGAAGCCAACAATTATTTAGCACGGTAATGACTATCACAGGTACTCTTGTGCGTTGGCCTCTAGCAGAGCATGTGCTAAGGACGGCCCTGAGACATTTAGTCTGTAAAACCTTACAAAGGTGTGAGGCGTAGACCAGCTCGCTGCAGCACAAATATCCTGCACTGGAACACCCTTGAACATGGCCCATGAAGTGGCCATACTCCTTGTGGAATGAGCCCTCAAACCCTCGGGGGGCTGCAGACCCCTACAACTATAGGCTAGAGATATGGCCTCTACAATATAGTGGGACAGCCTCTGGCGGGATAATGGCTTGCCTTTGTGAGGAGTGGCCCAGGACACAAACAGTTGATCTGCTGTCCTGAAATCTGCCAATCTACTCACATACACATGCAGTGCTCGCACCAGATATAATGTGTTATTAGACCCTTTTTCTTTATTAGACCGTTATTTAACGAGGTAAAATCAATTGAGAACCAATTCTCATTTTCAATGATGACCTGGCCAAGAGGCAGTACCACAGTCCAGACAACACAGGTACAATACAGTATGACAAACACATGAGAAAATGGCTAAAAACAATAGAGGTAAATTAATAAACACTATGTACAAAAAAAAAGGCGGATTACTGGATTTTCTAAAAGATGCTGCCCACCGGCTTCTCTCCAAAGCCGACATGACAGGCTGAGATAGCCGCTAAATAAACTACTAAATATTGTAAAAAAACACAGTAGGTCCACTACTGAACACTGGAAAGGAATGGTGTGCCTCAAACGGCACCACTCCTCAAAAACCCGCCATTTACCACTGTAAAGAGAGAGAGTGGAGGCAGCTCTTGCACTCTGAATGGTGTCAATGACACGTTCATGCAGGCACGCTGTGTTCAGGTTCCACCTCTCACAGGCCAAGCCCAGAGTGCCATTCGGTCTGGGTGAGGGTGATAGATCTCCCCGCCTGCCTGGGAAAGAAGGTCCCGTATGGGGAGAGGCCACGGCTCGTCCGTCAGGAGTATTTCTGCCACCCAATGCTTTGACGGCCACCGCGCACATGCATGCTATGCACATAGGATGAGGGTCCTTGCCCGAGATGTACGACCCGCATGACGCAGGGCATGGGCGGGATGCAGCTTCATTAGCCTTCGGTTCCGACCCTTTGGTGGAGGTAGCGGCCGACATGGTAACTGAGAAGGGAGGGAAATATATGAACAATGCACTGCACTTAGCGGTAGCCTGACGGTAAATTGCTCTAGCAAACGGGGGTTTAGCCCGCTATAGTGTACCGTAAGAGTTCGCTCGTCGTGAGACGTTAGCAGAACTCCGGGTATTCGGCTCGAATAGCAAACAAATGCTAACCAAGACCTGGTAGGCTCGCCGAAACGCAGATAATATCGCTACGCAGATAATATCGCTACGCAGATACCGACGACACCAGCGAGCTGTCGGGAGAACACTACCCAATTATTATGTAGTGTCTAAATATACTTCTTAGGAAGTACTTACTCAACAAATCCAGACTAGAACCAGGAACTGCGTTCGGCGACGTGTCCTTAACGGGTCGTCTGTGAACTGTTAAGCAGAAAATCCAAGCTAACCAAGATAAGCTGAGGGAGCTATAGTTTCTTCAAGGGAAGAAAACGAGAATGATTTGAGAGGGGCGGTCGACTGTGATAATATGAGGGGACGGGGCCCCAGCACAGTTCGACCTGTCTGTCACTGACAGCCATGGTGTCATTGGAGCTTCCTTAGTTGTCACGCCGAGGCGATTCCCATAGTGTTCTATTAACCCAGAAAGCCAGAAAGATGGGTGGTGGAGAAAGGGGCAAAAAGTGAAAGTACATTAAAAGAGAGTAAGTGGTCTGTCTGGCTAAAGTGCATATTTCAGTATCTCCATGCAACTGGGTGGAAGAGGGGTTTAGTTGTGGGCGTACTGTACGCATGATGTGTTGGTTTCTATCATCCTTTTTAAAAAGAGGTAACGGCAGACAGTTTATTGCTGCTGCTCTCTCTCCCTCTCTCTCCCTCTTTGTTAAGCCAGGGCTCTGCCACCAGCGGCCGCCTGCTGCACCATCTGTGGCTGCAAAGTGCCCAAAATTCATTAGTGGAGAGAGACAAGGAAGAATCCACCAAGAGAGTGACACAACGGGAGACAGGGACAGAAGAGAGGGGGCCGAGAGGGCAGCAGAAACCGACTTTTGAAGCTTTTTAATGAAACATCGCTCTCAAAAGAGTGTTGAGCAGAAACGACAGGGAAAGAGTCGGACCCGGACCATGAAGGTTGAGGTGAGCTGAGAAAACGAGAGAAGGAAGAGATGATGCAGAGCTAAAGAGAAGAAAAAAACCCCTGAGGAATGGAGTGAAGCAAATGGAGAAATGGGGCGAGAAATGAGAGGAAGTGACAACAAAGGGAGAAGCTTGTGGAGATGGGGAGCCCAAGAGGAGGACTAACAGGGGCCTCTGTGTGGCAGCGAGATGTTCTTTGTGCCTGTCAGACTAAAGATCAGGATTTGTGCGACACATCTGTACCAAATCTCTAACGACAATCTGTCTGTCTCTGTCTTCATCTGGGGAGCTGCGGCTCTCTCTCTCTCTCTCTCTCTCTCTCTCCATATTTTGATTTATTCATAACCATTATCTACATCTGTTTTGTTTCTCTCCTGCTTCTGTTGCGAATTACATATCTGCTATATTTGACATAATCTGCAGCGATGATTTGTGACTGGACGCCCATGCGCTAGGATACTATTTTCGCGCTTTCATTTCCATTATTTTAGTTCCTATTTCTCATTTTTGTATTACCTTTCCCTCTTTTCTGCACTTCATTGCATTCCCCTTGCTCCATATCGTTCTCTGTCTACCTCAGCTTCCTCCGGGTTTCTCTTCCTCTTCTTCCTCCTCTCTTACTGTCGCCGCCTCTAACTCCCCCCCCAATTGACTCTCACACCGTCATCTATCCGCAGCACTGACTCATGATTCCCATGATGGCTGTGAGGTGACAGGGATCATGGAGATTTGTGGAACTTGCATGCCCAGATAAGCTGCTGAATTAGAGAGTGGAGACGATCAGCTGTGGCTTTGCAGGGGAGAAGATAAGAACGCAGAGAGGTGCATAGAAGAGAGGAGGAGAAGGGGTTCAACGAAGACGGCAATAGGAGAGCAAAGTGGTTGGGTGAGGATGAGTAAAGTATGAGGAAGGAGCTGAGATGAGGGTATTTTACAGTAGCCTGTCAAGGTCTCCGATGACGCTGGCAGATTTGTCTTAAACCTTGAATTCGTTTTTTTAATTTGTCTGTTGGTTTCAGACAGAGGCAGAAGAAAGCAGGCTTCTCGAAGCCGGCTATGTTGATTTTGCTGGCTGAATCTTGTTGAAATCTTGTTCTTAACAGCACACTTCAATTCACTATAACCAGACCAACCTAAAGTACAATCAGATGGTTATTTCATTCTAATAAAAGCCAGTTTGGCAGCTTATCTTACATACTTTTGTTTGTATTTTACATGATCTATGTATGTTTTTGCAAGAGAAAAGGCTTTTCGGATAACTGACATGCTTGGCAGACATAATTAATCCTATATTGGGTCTGGAGTTGCTGAAGTGTAAACTCCAGCAATTGAATGGAATTGAACTCCCTAAAATCCGGGAAAGAGTCAGACCGAGCTGCTGACATTACGATTAAGTCCGTTCCTACTACATCCCCATGCACACTGCATCGAAATGTGGAGACACAGTTCAATCAGGAGAGACACACGTCAAATGAAGAAAAGATAATTGTTTATTATCAACAGATGATATGTAACGATAAAGTTTTGACAGAGTCTTTGGCGCTTGGACTCTACAAGGAGAATTATAATCGAGGGGCTTCTGCCATGAGCAGCAGCAAGATGAATCCCCCCACGGAATCCAGACACTGGTGGGGGCCGGTTGAAGGATGAAGTTGATGAAGCTGATGGATCTGATGGATCTGCCAAGACTGGGCAGAGATGGGGAGAGTGGAGGGGTGCGTAACAGCAGCATGAACGTACTGAAGGTAGAGAGACGACAAGATGATAAGCTAAAGATGTAATTGTTTCCTTGTGCCTATTGGATTGAGGAAACCAGCTGATCTAAACAGCTGATATCATGATTGACAGAGCCCGAACAACCAGCAAGGACATTTTGAGTGAGCATGTGTGAGGAGTGAATGGCCAGATGATAAATAAACTACAAGGTTTAAGCACACAAGAGTCCTCCGGACTGAACTTAGGCTGGAGCTTTATTTGCAAGGCTGTGATTGGATAAATGTGTTTGGGGGAGAGGTTTAGATCTAACTGCATTATCAGTCCTCAGATTTATTGTGTATGCAAGCTCACAACGTTGTATGCAAACATACACTGTGTACCCTATGGCAACAGCATAGAGAATGTCAATGTGAAAGAGTTATGGTAAATATGACAGCTATCGAGAAGCAAGGAGAAAGTAGAGGGAGAAAAATATCTAATTTGATTCTGACAATGTGTCCAGCTCAGTGTGTATATGATTCAAACTGAATAAAAATCTCCCTGATAAAAACAACTGCAGGAGGTAAAAAGTTAGGTCAGAATATGTAGAGAGAGAAAAAAAAACAATGAGCTGCCACTTAGTGTTCCCCCTTTTTTATTGCTTCTTCTTCCGTTCAGCTTCTGATATCATCCTCCTCCTCAAGGAAAATATTGTTTTAATCGTGTAAAACAAGGTGCTATTTGTGGGGAAAACAGATGGGGGGGTTGGGGGGTGGACCATGTTACACTATTAAAATAACATTCGGGAATATTTTTAATCCATTATTTTGTTTATTTTTATTTTTTATTAATTCATCAAGTATAGCAATACTCTTTTGCTTCGTCTTTTCGACACATAGGGAATATACACAAAAAAAACTAAAATTTTAAATGCCAATTTAACATGCCAGAATTAAAATCCCCTTCCACGAACACTGATAGCACCATTCGGCCAATATTTAGGAGAAAATAGTCAAAATGCAATATCACAACATACAAATAGAGAGAAAACCGCCTGCACTATAGTCTATTCTCATGTTGCAGCATTTTACTTAGATATATAAAAATATGTATTTTATATATGAAGGTACTATTGGTGAAATAGTATTAAACAGCAGTTTTGGTTTTAGTGGATTTACTTTTTTTCTACGAGTCACCAATATGCACCAAGGCCAATAAAATTTAAGGGAGAAGTTCTGTGTAGCCTAGACTAAGATATCAATTCCTCAGCTGGCAGTAGCCTCAATAGAACAAAATGCAGAGCAGGTTTTCAACAATAACAAGGACATATTGTATTGTGAGTAATAATTTCTCCATCTAACATCTGACGCTCTTGCTCCAACAGTACAATTCCAAGAACCACACGAAATCTCTAGCTTTAATAAAAGTGGATGAGGCAGACTTCGGCAAAGTGGGTACACAAAAAGTCAATTGCATTACCACAAAATAACTCCTAGAACACGTTGAACCTCACAGATTGATTTTAAGTTACGTAACCAGTGTAAAAGAATGGGAGGATTTTCTGCCTTGAAAATATTCACCCATCTTCTCACGTCATCTTCTCCAGCATTTTGTTTTTCAATCAGGCTCTGAATGTGCTGAGTCGGGCACAACAAGTCTTGCTGAAGGTTAACTTGTGTTTTAGGGGGTTGATTTCCAGACAATTGTGCAAATGTAAAGGAATAAACATCTGGCCAATGTTCTGTGGGGTCATTTGCAGATGAAGTTGGTGCCGATGCAGCACGGTGCAAGTAAAAATAATGAGACAGCTCGTAAAAAGGTTAGAAATTATGTACTGAAAAGCAATCTCGCATGCACTTGCTGAATAGTAATAATGAATGACATGTAAATTAAAGAAGCTGTCTGATGGTCTTATTCGTGTGTTTCACACTACTGTACAATGAGGCTATATGACAAGCGCTTAGCGACATTAGCATGCAGCTTTTTACACTTAAACTTTACACTAAATACTAATGTTGTAGTATTTTAGGGCGAAATATTTCTTACAGCACAGAAAAAGCTTTCACTTGAGCATACACATTCACATATTTGTCTTTGACATTTGCAATACATCCTGGCAGCTGTGCTTGTTTTATTATTAATATTTAAATTTATGTCTCAGGAATATGGCTACGTCTCGATGCTCGTTTCTTCCGTAGTGTATTGTATGCTGTAAACATGGTTGTCTAAAACGCGGCCCGCAGGCCAAGCTTCTGTCTGTTTTTAAATGTCATGCGGTTAAGTTTTAGAAATAAACTGCAATATGGCTTTAGCATATTTGTAATATGATGCACTGTATCTTAATTGCACTTCTTAAATTGAACACTCAATGCCGTCATTGCCATTATTATAACTACTTGAGCATAATAAGACAAAACGTTGTGAAAATATGTACTGTTTCACAGTCAAGTCAAGGGTATGAAAGAGTATAACGTGAGAAGACACCATGAAACTAAACACCAGTCCCACATGTCTTGCAGTGTAACTGGCTGAAAACTAAGCATTTAGGATAGTATAGCCCACAATAAAAAAAAATGATTGGCTTCCCTTGCTGTAAAGTGGAAGATTTACCCGGCTTTCTCAAGTGGCAATGTATGTAATGTTTATAGATTTTATGTGGGTATAATGCAAAAGCATAAGGAAAGGCTGCAATCTTCACAGTCAAATGTTCGCAGCTCATTCTCACAGGAGGGAGAGGAGACCCAGATCATTTTCAGTGCTCCACATGAAGGAGCATTAATCCAACTCAAACAGCTCCGAGGAGACGGACGCCTAATAACTTATGGTGACTTAAAAATGTGTTTATGTTTGTAACTGCACTGAAAGATTAATAACCCTACACAATATGAATTACACAACCCTTTATGTGAGAAAACACAAAAGAAAAACAGCAGAAAAACTGATGTGTATCGATAAATGGAAAGCAAATTAGCCAGTGGCATTGTATTTAATTACACATTACTCCTATCAAAGCCTTAGTTATGGCCCTGATTTCCTCAATGGCCTCGGGCTTTGGTAAAACAGCTTTATCAGTAAGATGAGCCAGCAGATTCATCAGTGGCTCAGTCCACCACGGCTGACATAAACACAGCTTAGCTCCGTCTGCATGCTTGTTTCCTCCTCAAACAGACAATGCTACTTTAATTTACCTTTTAACTTTCTTCTCATCTCTCTCATTTCTTTTTTGCATGTCATACACAAGGCCCATCTCAGTTCTGCTCAGCAGCGACGCTCTAATGGGCTGTCTTATCGATTGCTTTTTAATACAACGGCCACTCTCCAAAGAAATACCCAGAGCATGTCATCACCCAGGCGTAAAGAAGCGGTTGGAGGGTGAAAAGAGAGGGAGGCTGGGATATATTTTTAACTCAACAAGATGAAGAAAGAGCAACCGGGGAGCATCTGAGCGAGACTATCGCGCTGTCGAGGAAATGGGTCGGGGCTTACCTGCAATTGAGCAGTGACAGCACGCCGGTGGAGCCAAAAGCTAGCCGGGGAGTCATCTGCCCTCCATCTGGTGCGAGACGGGGACGCAGAGAGACAGAGAAAGGAAGAGTGCACTGCTAGCCTACCAGGTAGCCCAAGAAGGAACAGCCCCCTGAAAAACTCACTCCGACTTACAGTCCAAGGCCCGAGCTCGGTGGTGGTGGCGGTTTGAATGTCTGCCACAAGCTCTCCAGCCCAACTGCAGCCAAACATAACTGGCACGACGGCAATGTGTGCAGGAGCTAGAGGTGCCGAGTCACAGAAATGCAAATGAAGCCCATCCACAGTTGTAAGGGCGGCTGTGGGCACAGCCAGGCAGAATCCAACTGCACACAAACAGGCGGAAGTATGCAAACACACACACAGATACACAAATACGCACGCAGCAAACCGTTTTACACAAGCTTGAAAATACACAGATGCACCTTCTCTCTTGTACACACACACACACACACACACACACAGCGTCTCAGTGCACTGCACCATGCCTCCCTCCTTTATTCCCCCCTTTTCTCCCATTCCGTCCCTGAGGAGCAGCCCCTTAAGCAGGTGTTAGCGGATTTCAACTCCCTCAGGTAATTCTGTTTTGTTCTTCGCAGCAAGTACTGCTGCTGTGAATTATCCTGACAGCACCTTACCGCTGGGCTCTGGCCCCTCACCTCTCCTTTCCTGCACCCGGCTCCTCCATCCCTCCCTCCATGCCTGGATCTCCTCCTTTCATCATGGCTGCTTGGTGGTGCTGAACTCCGCCACAGCCCACTCGCATGCATAAGCAAACACATGCATGCTGAGATGGTCCTAATACACACAAACCCTTTAAAAATGTTTCAATCGCACACACATGCCAAGTCAAAAACACACACGGATGCACACATGCTGAGATGTAATCCAGGTGCACTTGAAACCTGCCACGTTCACCGTCTGCATTCATTGCGATCGAGTGTGTTGATATGAAAATGTTCCTCTGCTCCCCTGAAGCCAAAATGTTGTTCCCTTTTGTTTTGCTGCTTGCAAAGAGGCACAGACAAAGAACGACTTATTTTAGATTACCACGGCGGCTTCAGACAGCGGCAAATTGCATTGCCCCTCATTCAGTCATCACAATTAACTGGTCTCATTACTCTGTTTGAGTATATTACATATTTTGCATATTTCCACCAAAATATGTCATTAGTATGAAATTAATTGTTGGGGGGGTTATTAAGTGAAGTCAGTGGTGGTGCCATGAAGGCTTATGCATGCAAAAAAAATAAACATCCAAACAAAAGCTAAATGAGATCTTTTATTCAGCCCCACGCTGAATCGAGATTCTGTTCAAAATGCACTGAATGCATTTTCAGCACATCAACACACAGTGTTTTGTCTTTCATGGAAATTACATGAGTTCAGCATTTTCGTAGCAAATAAATGTCCAGATTAACAACAGCGGGCAGCAATTCTCAAGTGCTCATCAAAGTTCTTTTTCCCCGTTAGTCCTACTTTTCAAGTGTGTCATAAACAGCCATTGGCAGCTTGCATTGCCTGGTCATCCATTTCACACGCACACCACCCAACACTCAACTGACTTTTTGATGCCTCATTCTTTTTGACTCCACTTTAGAGCCAATGGTCCTATCAAAATAACTGCTCCCATGCTATTACACTCCTTTGTCTCCTGTCACTATCGCCCAGTAATTGTTGTTTTTATTGTAGCCTCTTAGAGGCTCGAGTGTAAACTATAGGGTAAGCCTCGCCACTGTGCTGGAAGCTTAACCGCATGGCTGGAAATATTTGTTCAGTCGCACAGCATCTGACAGAGCTCCTATGAACACTATTTATTTTGAAAAAAATGACAGAATCGGCAAACACCAGAAAACTGTTTAATTTGTGCAAAAGCAATTTGTAACAGTTATTTTAAGACACTGATAAATGATGTTGTGCAGTATGTCAGATCTACCACTTTTGTGTCGCTCAGTTTAATTGCCACGATTAGTTTTTTGCGCGTTGCCATATGTCATGTTTATCATGTCTATGGCCAAAAACTGCAATGTGGTTATGAGATGAACGGCCAAGATGGTGAGGTTTCAACATCCAATAATAGTCCAATGAATATTAATCAACTGCATGCGTCTTGTTTTTTTAATTTGATTGACATTTTATTTGGTTGTGAAATGGTTGTGATCAGACGGTCACACTGTGAAGTCCACTCAAAGGACAAGTAGTACTTGTCAACCATTTTTTAATTAAACATAAAAAAACACTTTTTGCCATTTATGTGTAAATTATATTCCCGTCTCATTTTTAAGCCTGTCTTCCAGGCTTTCTTTGGACACGGGAGAAATTGTTTCAGGGCTTGTTCTGTCAGAAAGTCCAGAGACATAGTGACAAAGTCCATGTTGACAACTATATTTGAACCGAAACAGGACGTCTAAGTGGGCGTGGCAATATGGAGAAATGATTTGAAGAGCAGGTCCCTGCTGTGTTTGATTATTGTTTTTTTCTAGTACACACGCACACAAACCCAATACACACTCCTGCCAATTATTTAACGCTATTCAGCGGTCGGTTGCGGTTTGGCAACAATAAATGTTCGATTCAACCATAAAAGGCTGGCAGGGAGAAAATTGCCAGTGTGCAGACGCATATTTAAACAATGGGCAAGTTTCAAAACATCTTTGTGGAAGGAAATTAAAAAGACGTTTGTTAGACATTTGGGAGGAGACACTGCATATAAACATAATCTTGTATGTAGCAATATAATAATAATATAATATAATATAGTATCTTTATACATAATATCCAGTATATGAATATGAACGTGAAACTGACAATGATATATTTCAGCCTTTCCATCCACTGTACCTCATAGTGCAGCACACCCTCGTTTTACCCTTGAGTGTCAATGGGTGAGACTTCTGAATCCTCCGGGCGGGTGCAGTACATCAGCCTGCATGCTGAGCCCCGGGAGGGAGCAGAGACCAAAAAGCTGAATTTGAGAGAAAGTATCTCTTATACAGACTAAATAAGCAATAGAGGCCTATAAGAAAATCAACTATATTTATACATATACATTTTCTATACATTTTCACACACACATCAACAAGGCAAATATAATTTCCAATAAAGTCCCTCACAACTACTTGTGTGTCGCTGTAAAACTTTTCACTTCACGCAGTCCGTCACAATTCAGTAATGGCTAACAGTCCATATTTTTTTTGTGTAACCATGATGTTGAAGCAGATTAATGATGTTGAAGCAGATTAATGTCATCCACTGTTTTTCTGGTTATATGAGGTTAGGTTCTTCCAAAAGCGGAAACAGTAATATTTTACTTTAAAGTGTCATTCAAGGGCGACCCTCCATATTTCGCACACTGCTTTTACTACCACATAACATTAAAATGTAGATATTGATATGTGGACTCAGATTTACTCAGCATCGTTGAAGTGAAAGCCCCATCATGCTGCTGTTATTGTCCGAGGATGCTATATAGATGCAGAGCTACTTGGGGGTGAATCAGTATTTAAAGGTTCTCTGTTCAAACAGTGACAGCACTTGCCTGCAAATCTGTCAAATTACCAGTGCACAGGGTGTATTTAGGGGGGTCTGCAGGGCCTTATGTAAGGCCGGCGTGTGTATGTAGTCACTGGGAAAGGAAGTAACCGTTTAACTACTGTATTGATTTTGAGAGTGCTAAGGGGTTTAGGCGTCCGCCCAAGGAAAATGGGTGTAAAAGAAAGCAGAGTGGGGCTCGTCCCTGGTTTTAGCACGCTCTGCTTTTTTCCCCAGCCACGCTTGATTCAAGGGTAAAGATCTGTGGCTGCCCATTGAAGTTGTACAACTGCTGCATTGAGTACTGTATGGCTCTGTGCACTCTGCAGTGCTCTATTGATTGATGTGTGAAGAGGGATTAGAAAGTGGGAGGGAGGGAGCGGAGGAGATGCTGGGTGGGAGGGAGGGATGGCCAGAAGGACCAGAGGCGGAATTGTGGATTCAGCATGTGTACTATAAAAAAAGGTGGCAGATGTCACGTCTTTGGTATCGGCCGAGTCAGACACCAGAGGGTGATGCTTTTCTGTAAATGCTGATGGTTTTGACATGCTTCTGAACTCAAGCTGTGTTAGCTTTTGTATGTGTGTCAGAATGGTTGGTAAATGGGGGTCAATAAGACCAGCTAGAAATATGTACGACCTTGAGAGACGAGCAGCAAAATGCGCAATCGATCCTCTCGACGCGTCAGTGTGAGCTCACCAGATCACGTAAACGCTCCTTTCAGTCATTCCACCACATTCCTTAAACAGAAGAAAAAAACAAAAACATCTGTGGTTTGAGAGGTTGGAGAAATGACTTCACCAAACAGATTCAAAACACTTCATCCACCGTGACTTCTCTGACATTTCTTAGATTCCTGTCAAGTGGGATCCTGCTGACATCCATTTTGCTTCCCCAGCAGTTGTGGAAAGCAGGCGACCTGTATATCCATCTTGTTGTGCTGGATGTGAGAGTGTGGCGCCCAGGTGGTTTCTCACTCCTCGCTCTCCCGTCGCTCTGTCCCTGACAGGTGGAAGGAGCCAGGGGGGGAGTCAGGGATTTTCATCGACAGCGTAGAGGGACTGAATGAGTAGTGGAGAGGAGGGGGAAGAGGAGGAGGAGGGCAGGAAGATGAGGCTCCAGAGAGGTGGACATGAGGTTGGATTTGGGCCGTCCAGAGTTAATGGGATCAGACGAGGAAGAGAAAGGGATATCTGTGCCGGTTAATGTTTAATCCCCCCCACCCCGACCCCTTGTCTCCTGCCCGAGGCTCCTAGCATCTGATAATCCTTGGGCTACCTCTGCTCATCATCAAGGTGTCGGAGGGAAGTGCCTCTGTAAATATTTAATTGGCTGCAGCATGCCAGTGTTAATTATGCGGGTGTGTCTTTCCTTTTTGCTTTGCTCTATGCTCCCTCTCTCTCTGCTACTATTAACGCCAATACTGCTATTATCACCTCACACTGCTGCTGTTACAACTGTATAACCTCTTACTGTGGCTGCTACGCAACGTCCTGTAGTTTCATATTCGACTCCAAATTCGCCTCATTCTTGATGCTGTTTCTTTCTCAAGACCTCACCTCACCCTGGCTATGTATTTTCACCTCTCCCTTCCAACCGTGTGCTATTCCTCACTCCTTCTCCTTTCAATTTCAAAACCACGGCAGCCTACGTGAAAACAGATTATTGTTCCGGGTGTCATTATAGCCTCCGCTGTTATCCGTCTTGACGCCAATCATGCTTTCAGAAGTAGCTTTCTGAGTGCATTTGATCGTCAAGGGCAATGCAAAATAGATGAACAGTACAAAGGCGACCTTGCAAGAACTACGCAGGCTAAAGTTGTACAGCTCAATAGAGCTCTACTCATAAGTGCAATTACAAACAGGCACATGTAAAAGTCAAGAGAATACACATCACATAATAGATGTCTCATGGGTACGGAGCAAGCTGCCTTGCAATGCTGCAAAAGACACAATGCAGGAGAGCACAGAGACTGAAACACTGAACCACAAGTGGAGAGAGTTTTATGAATGTCTACTTACGGGCCAGCAATAGATAAAGTGGTATCCACAGATGAGTAAAACTGATTTCTGTGTTTGTAATAAAACAGCTGAACTGATTGACAAAACAGCTCCAGTACCTGTGAAGCAATGGTCTGCTAGCACAGTGTTTTCCTGTGTGTAATCCCTCAGGCATCACCATCAAATTTTATTCTCTTTAAAATGCCAGACAAATCTAGCCCCGAGGCTCAATGCTGTGTGCAGACAAAGGCTGCAGGGGGTCATTTGGACAGAATACAAGTGTGTGTGTGGGTGTGGGTGTGTGTATGTGTGTGTGTCTCTGTCTCTGTCTGTTTGTTTGTCTGTCTGTCTGTCAGTGCCTGTATGGTATGGGGACAAGGCTTCCTTTTGAGTGCCAAAACAGGAGGTCATAGCAAGGACAAGAGATTTGGGTAGCCATGGCGCACTGTATCTGCTGTAGCCAACAGTGAGCAGGGAAATGTCATATGCCCGAGTTCTCACCAACACCAGGGGGACACTGCAGTATTCACCACCAATACTGCTCTTACACAGTTATTTATCATTTATATATTCATACTCTGCTTACTTGTGGTTTTATATAGGCTCAGGATTTGTCTCTCTCTGAAACAAATCCATTTTTGTCTCAGTAAAGTAGGGTACTAAAGCATTGAAGACAAAAAGCTTTCTTTTGGAATTCGCATTGTGTTTGTGTTTCTGCATTTAGAGTCTGCAGGGTAGTCAGTGGATTAAGCTTCCCTTTTGGCAAGCAGCACACCCTCGTTTTACCCTTGAGTGTCAATGGGTGAGACTTCTGAATCCTTCGGGCGGGTGCAGTACATCAGCCTGCATGCTGAGCCCCGGGAGGGAGCAGAGACCAAAAAGCTGAATTTGAGATAGGGATCAATAAAGCCCAAAGTAGCCCAGGACTTGGTAGTGATGTCTCACGATTCTGTTTTGGCCATCCAACAGCCCATTGCTGGATGCACTCCGGACTCATTATTGTTCTGTTTGATCATGTCCGCTGTGTTTGGACGGCAACATTTTAATTCATTTCCTGAAAAAGGGATACATCAAAGGGTTTGCGACACATGCTGTCATTCAGCCAGATGATGTTTACACCCAACACTCCTACTGTCCTATTAATGAGGTGCCACAGATGCACACTTTATATTCATTTAGCTGTAGAAGCAATAACCATTATAGTATTTAAATTTGATTGCTGTGGCCAATTTACAACAACAGAATTTCAAATGAGCAATACTCTTCACACATAGTCTTGCACTCCTATGTTGGGCTGGAAAGAGATTGAAAACAGGTGTATTATATTAGGGAATGCATCATATGTTCGTTATTTGTTTTTTACCAAAGAAAGTGTCAGATTATGCGGTCAAAATAGCAGAAAAAAATGTTTGGCATTAGGCTCATGTCAACTCAGTACAGTCGGCTAACTTCTAGTCTTGTTAAACAGAAACCCAAGTAATATATTGTTTTGCACTTACATTTTGGGTTTTTTAAGTATCTTGCAAGTCTCTTTGATTCTCAAGAGAAATTCAAGAGTGGAGTCACAGCAATCATAAAACACCATATGGGAATTTGTATTTTCCCTTATATGTGCATGTTTTCATGATTGTTTCAACCTTACTATGATCTGCAGCCAGTATAAAGTCAGTCCACATTTTTCCTGATGCCTTGCGTTGTAAGCATTGTGGTCTGCTTTAGATTTTCTATAGGAACCAAAACAAAGTAGTTTAGTTGTCAAGCACAAATGTTGATATAATTCACAATGCCTTGTTCTCCCAAGTGGAAAAGAAGGAGGATGAATGCCAGCTTTTGTCTCAGGACAGAGGTGGTCCCATCTCTCAAATACAGATCCTGGTCCCGATTTGGTCTACACAGGCTATCCATTACAATTTGTCTTCTTCTGTGCCAAGGTCAAAGCTTTCACTGCATGCTGAGCATTCAGAGTGAGTGACAAAGTGTGCATAAAGCAGGAAGAGCGAATGCAAGATGCATCTGTGTGTGTTTTTCTCCTGGATCTTTGCTTCGAGCGTTGTCACAATGAAATCAGACAACCCTCCGTCCCGTCTCGACTGTCGTGTCAAGAGTGCTTTTGCGTATGTGTGCGTAAGTTAACACGTACGCGAGTTGTCCTGCGATGCAGTGTGGGAGAGCAAATATGGACTGAATGTGTTGGCCTGCTTATCGTGTTGTGCAGCATCTGGAAGTGGAGGCGGGGTGATGACACAGGTTTGAGAATGCGAGGTGCCAATCGAGCTGTGAAAATGGGAATCAAGTAGGGAAATGGGAATTGCTCCCTACTGGTTTGTAACCTTGTTGTTTGGAGCATTCAACGTATGCATTCATCATTCATTCAATCAAAAAGTGTGCGTCTCGCGAGTGTCCCAATGGTTACATTATGTGATGGCGGGAGCGCCTTTTCTCTCCGTGAGCGTGTCTGCGAATGCGAAAAATTTGGGGTAGTGTGTGTTTATGACAGCGTGTCACACCCGTCTCCGAGCCCCAAGCCCCTGGAACTGAATTGAATTAACCTACATAAATTCTAGTGTGCAGGGTACAGAGCACTTGCAAGGGAACAGCTGAGAACTTGAGCTGAGGACTGTCTGAGTCTAAGACAGGAAGCATTAGCACAGCCATGCAACATTACTCTTGTGACAGTTTTTCAACATTGGACACAATGGCCAATGTGCTATGCCCCTCCCCCAAGGCTTTCAGAGAGAGAGAGAGAGAGAGATGCAGCCAGTTCTGGATCCTTGGCCGGCCTAGATAGCGCAGCAGCAGCAGCAGCAGCACCCATTAATGCGATTACAGCTTTTAGCAGGAGATTTTCCGGGCCACTTTTCTTTTGAGGCGTCATTAGTTTGTCCTCCTTTCTTGTTCTCCACCGGTATGTCAGCAAACAAAACGCACAAATGAGCAGCAGACAGCTACTGTAACTGCTGAGCAACACCATGCACCGGTGCACACACAACCATACACACATGAATATATGAATACACAATGTAGCCTATATTTACTGTTAAATATCCACATAGATATGCCAAACAGCACTGCGATCACAAACACGCAGAAAATGCATAATTAGTCTGATTAATTATAATTTAGGGAAGTTCTCTGGACTTATTCTTATTCTTTGAAATCAAACCATGATTCCACTTTTAATTCTAAGTCCACGTGCTTGTGGTGCTGCATTGCCTTCATTTTGGGTTTCCTAATCGGCATGCTTAACATGTCCTTGTGCGGTTATTTAACAAACCTTGAGTTGCTTCTAAGCTCCTCAACGCACAGGCTTCCTTTCATAAAGTCACCCTTTATTAAACCTCAAGGCTAGAACACAGCAAAGGCCCACTGGAGATATTGAGGTCATTTTGAGGCACAGGGAGAAAGAGATTGTCGGAGATGGAGTGAAGACACAAGCCGAGGTATCTGGTGTCACGCTGTGATTTGGCAGAGTCTCGATGCACATGCCCAGGTGTCTTACCAGGGAGCGACCCGTCGCAGGAGGCAATATCCATGCCAGCGTCGAAGGTCTTTGGTTATCGTTGTTTGCAGTCCAAGCAAGTTCACAAACATGACTTAAAACTACTTTAATGTGTTTTCCCCACCTGTGTGTCTAAAACACATCTCACAGATGCCAAGTTTTAATCTCCCAACTAATGGCACTCAGTAAATGTGTGCGTGTGTGTGTTTGTGTGTGTGTGTTTGTGCTTTTCTAAGCATGTGCCTCTGTTCTCCAAGTGTGTTAGTGTGTGTGTGTGTGTGTGTATTGGTAGGCAGGATGAGCATCCCTTCTGTTACTGTTGCTGTCCCTTCATTTCACGCTCCGGCAGCTCCGCGTGAATCCTCTTCCCTTGGCTCATTATCAGCGCTGTTCAATGAGCGAGCATCCCACCAGAATGCAGGGTAAAACCAAATCATTATTCAAGTATGGGGGTCAGTGCAGACGTTGTGACTCTTTTGTTTAGTATATTTATTACTTTCCCTTCAGGATACAGAGCAGCACATCCCCGCCCAACCTGATTGTGTGAGGTAGTCGATTTTCAAGCACCTGACCTGAGATTGATGAACGCCAGCGTCTGGTGCCGTGATTGGATGCTCATCGGTCGCTTCTCTCATTTTTCTCTGCAGCTTCCAGTGTGCACGGAGGAGAGTTCGGACACCTGCCGGACAACATTACAGTGCTGGAAGGAGAAAGAGTCACTTTGAGGTAACTCCTGATCCTACACCTGCACCTCCTAATTACATGAAAAACATGTTTGTGCCCCAACATTACTTTCATCACATTTAAGCCTACACCCATTTGATTCTCTGAACAAATTCTTCTTTTAGTTTAGTTTTCTCTTGCAGGAAGAATTGGCCTTCCACCAAAGTCAAACATGTTACCGGTCTGTCAATATTTGTCAATACCAACAAGTCTCTCTTAAAGTTAGGAATCAAACAACCATGAATGCTGATCTGCAATGTTAACGTGTAGCTTGAAGCGCTTCTACTGACACAGTGGAATCAAATCAAATCAAATCTATATCATTTATATGGGTGTTTAAAACAGCAGAAATTCTGAACTGAACACAACTGAGTTTCAGAAATATGCTTTCAATGTGACCATTTATTCCTTCACAGTCTGGTATCCGGAAAGCTGGTCACAAGCAAATTCAAACCCTTTTCATTCGCTAGTGGTAATCCCTCTTCAGTTCTGTAAACCAGCCCTTCCCAACCTTTTTGACTATTCACTGTGAAAACAAAAGGTGGCTCCTTTCTGTGGCTTAAGTCCTACACTTGACCACTAAAGGCGGATTAGTCCTTCAGCACATGTTTTATTTGAATACTTTTAAAAAGTAGTGACATTATCCAATAACTCACAAGAAAAAAGCATAAACATGAAATCGATCTGAAAAGAAAACCCGGTGTTTTTTTCTTGAGTTTCCTTCGTGCTGACCATCCCCCGATCCCTCCGGCGTATCTGTTCTTGAGGTCTCCTGTGTTGAACCACCGCTTTAAAACTGTACCTGCAGTACTCCAGATAATATTCTGGAAGTTTGATTTCACGGTACAGAACTGACTTCATGTCCTCATCAGATGTGTGCAAGTTTTAGTCTGCCATGGAGGGCTGGTAGCTGACAAACCGCTGCATAAATAATATCCATTTTCATGTAAAATCACTTTTGCCCAAGTGGCACAAATACTTGCATTCTGCTTGAGACAGTGCTGTTGTGTTGGCTTTGATGCAGCCCATTAAGTTGAGGCACATTTGATGCTATTATGGTGCTCATTTCCTCTGGGTTTGCGGTCCTGTAGCAACATCATCAGTGCAGAAGTGATTAATTTAAAAATAGATTAATAGATAGTGTACACAGATAATGATCTTTCTTACTGTAACGTCTCTATCTTAATTAACCAGCCACAAAACTTAAATCAACAAAGTATTTTCTTCTTCTTTTCCTCTTTTTCAAAACCTGTTTGTCACGCGTTCCCCTAAACATCAGCCAGTGCCTTGTAGTCGGTTTGTTGAAGACTTCCAGGCTAAACTGCGTCGTGGTGCCACTGCCACTGACTTGGCAGGTGATCTAAGATCTACCTCAACCTTGATATTTATCCAGGTCACATCAATTAAACATGAGGACAATAGAGGCCTGGCCTCGCTGCAAGTTGAAGCCGGGTAAGGACATCTAGTGGCCAATCCAAGAATTGAAGTCAAACCTTTGGACCTTGGTTCCGATTTTGAAGCGTTTTGGGAACAACGCCAGGGATTTACTGCACTTTAATCAACACCCTCACTCATATCCTTCTTTATTTCCACACATTTTAACAACAGCTTCTCATGCAGCGCTTTGCTTGCTCACGACCTCTTGGATTTCCTATAACTGACCTCAGCCATATGTTTTATGATTTGACCCATTTTCTCTCTACCGGCGTAACAGGCGTAATGGCTAGTCATTAGTGCAATGTTACCAGAGAGCTTTGTCTGTAACCTCTTGGTAAGACTGCACTAAAGAAGTGACAAATAAAGGAGAAATTTGAATAAATGAGTGTAGAAACATAATGAACGCGAGATGCTTCGTACACAAGGGGACCCTGAATGGTTTGATTTGTAGAAAAGGAAGTGAATCGTGTGCTATGACCTTTGCAGTCACTGCATTTCAACACCTGTGGGAGATTTTGGACGAACATGTTTTTCAGCGCTCCCCACCATCATAAAACCACCAAAAGAGAGAGTATACTTTGGGGAAACGATGTCCAATTCTTTTAGTAAAAGAGACTTGTCTATTCTGAGGCGCATCGAAGATCGTCAGCTGTTTGCAACACTGTACCAAAATCATTTTGACATTTCACCCATTTGTACATCTGTATGTAATGATAAAACACCTCTCAGCCTTATTTAGGATCAACCCTACTCATGTCTCCCACTCAGATGTCGGATCGATGAGGAGGTGACCCACAAGGCCTGGCTGAACCGCTCAAACATTCTGTTCACGGGGACGGACAAGTGGTCGCTGGACAAGCGTGTGACACTGGCCAACAGCAACAACAGCGACTTCTCCATCCACATCGACGAAGTCCAAGTAACCGACGAGGGGCCCTACACCTGCAGCTTCCAGGCCAATAACAAGCCCCGCATTGCCCACGTCTACCTCATTGTCCAAGGTGAACAGCCGAGTCGAGACTGAACAGGAATCTGTCATAAGTGACATGAAAGGCTACAGATGTGATGCAAAAAATAGCAATTTGTGGATTGATGTTACTGCAAACCACCTTGGTTACAAACTAAATGGCTTAATTATGCATTTCATCATTCATCCAAGCGTAGTGCTGTCTATTGGGTGTGATTGAGGTTCGACATCAAGGGAAGCAATTAAGATTTACTATGTTCATGTTTCAGTGTTCCTTTTCTGTTCAATCAAGGTTACATTTATAATGGAAAACTAGGTAGATAATGTTTTTTTTATCATGTTTGAGAATAAAAGGTTAGTATTTATGCTTATATCAAATTACTTGCTGATGTTTTGAAAGCTTAGTTGGCCTACGTATGTGTGTGGCTTTAGAAAAAACAAGTCGAGCAGGTGACAGAACGTCATTTTCAATATGAAGGCCAAGCCCATTTGTTATTTCCATGTGACCAGGTAGGGTGGCTTGTCTTCATAAGCAGAGAGTTAAGCAGATCAGATGGATGCAGATGTGTGTGAAGGAGATGTGGTACACACATGGGGGGGGGCGGCTGTCCAAGTGCCTGACTTAATAACTGACAGTGCAGGACCACGACTAGGGCATCAAGTCAGCAACTAAGTGAGTGAGAGTCTGACTGATCTTGAGTGACATGATGTATTGGCGCAGAACTGCCCAGAGGATGGATATCAGACCTGTTCCCCCTTACATGTGTCAATTTGTATACATCTTTGGGATAGTGAGTTGAGCAAATTTCATTAATACACCACCGACAGGATGAAACTGAAACGTTTTGGAACAGGATATATTAGGGTACATTCTGCTGGAATGGAAACACTGGGTCTGGCTCACAGCTCACGGGTAGCGGAGAAAATGTTAGCTGCTTACTGACAGACTTTCCGTACTGCAGCCAAACAAACAAACAAACAAACAACTCTTGTCTGCAGGCTGCAAAGCTTGGCACAGATGACCAATATATACTGTACCTAATTCCAAGTCATCTGCAATTCCAGCCCTAGCATGATATCACACAAAATAATTACACCCTCAAGTCAGTGCATCAAGCAGGAGCGGCTTCACTGCCACTCCAATCTGTGCTTTATCGCTGCAAGTATTCAACTCCAGCAAGATAGAGAAAAATGGGATCCTCGGTAGATGTCTTGCAAAAAAAGCAATCTCAGGGCCAAGCTCATTAAAAGCAATGATAATGGGCCATTTAAATTCAAGGGGCCATCTTGTTATCAAACTAAATACATGCATAGCGCGCCAAACCCTTTCTGACTTTGGGGCAAAACTGTATACAGAATTGGCCATTCACCTAAAAACTTAAAATACTAACAATCACTTCGATGATTTTTTTTTCTTTTCTTTAAAATGGATTAGATGTCAGAAGAATGAGAGTTCCCATTTGCAGCAATTTAGAATTCAGTGCATTTTAAGCAGACAGACAAGCATATTGTTGCACAGTTCATTAAGCGCAGATCATTAATCAGCTGATTGCCTCTCTGTCTTAGGTGCACGGATTTGCATCATACCTTAAGCACCTTAATAGGCTGAGGCCATACCTCATCAATAATTTATGAAATAAAAAGGAGCTTTTGAGGTCATATTTTAATGGCATACTCTTGTTTTTCAGTGCCGGCGAGAATTGTCAACATCTCAAAAAACGTGTCGGTAAACGAAGGCGAGAATGTAAACCTCTACTGCCTGGCAGTGGGTCGCCCTGAGCCCACCGTCACCTGGAAAGACCAGAAATGTAAGCTACCCCTTGTTGCTTGCTTGTCACCAGATCCACAGATCTCTTGTTCACAGCTCCACCTTTATCTCCCCGACTTCACATTCATCCCGAACCTCTTTTATAGTCTTTATTTTCTTCCCATTTTCTTCCTCAAGGCTTATCAGCATTCAGCTCATGTCCAAGTCTTTATCCCACATACCTGTGTCAACACTCTTAAACCCAGCTGTTAAGTATGTCCCCATCTTAAATTCATACTCTTCTTATTCTCCCAATGTCCCAAATGTTTTCCCCCAAATAACCACACATTACACGTAATTACCTCCACCGTGCCACCTGTAATCATCAGCATCTGTCTTCATCCACCTTGTCAACCAGCATCACGATGCCAACCTACGCTGACAGCCACTTTAAATAGGCTATTTTTAGCATTCGTCATGGTGTGGAATCAGAACTAGTCAGGATACAGGACTTGATAGTTGACGTCAAATCCATTAGATTTGATCAGCACTGCGTTTATTTCCCTTTTCTCTGTTTTCTTTTCCCCTCCCAAATGGCAAATAACCAAGACATGGCCTTTAGAGATTTTATGGTTTTATTACGTTTGAGTGAGTGTGTGCATCTCTGTGTCTGTCCACAGCTAATCTTGCATACTGCTATATTGTTCTGCATAATAGTTTGGGCACTCATTTACAGATTATACTGTACCACATCAGGATATTGACACTCAGTCACCATGCCTTCAACCCACGGACGCAATGAAGGCCATGAAGGAATTAACATCTCTAAACACATACACAAGAATCATCCTGCAGTCTTCTGTCCCCTACTCCTCATGCCTTTTTGGGTCCAGTCTTCGATAAAGTGTTGCGGCAGCGTTAGGGCCAGACTGTTTCTGTCTCCCTGGCACTCAGTGTCCTAGGTGTTACTGTGTTTTCCGAACGGCTCACTGTAACACACACACGCACACACTTGACTGCATCGCCGCAGACAGTTATTCTGGCCGTTTTCATTGGGCATCTGCCTCATGTTTACATGCGATTGTTGAACAAATTAACTTGAAGCCTAAACAATTGCATAAAGCCGCAATTACGCCCGAGAGACGGAGCTGGGACGCACGCCTGCACAGACTCAGCGCAGACATCTGCATAGATTAAAATGAGAGCACATGTTGTATTGTATGTTGTGGGTTGTATTCATTCAATAACACATTGATTGACAACAGCAGTGGTCGTTGCAGACACACCTGGTGGAGATCTTCACTCTCCTGAGTGTGCCATCCATCCATCCAGCCGTCCATTATCCGTAACCGCTTATCCTATTCAGGCATCGCAGGGGCGCTGGAGCCAATCCCAGCTGGCATTGGGCGAAGGCAGGGTTCACCCCAGACTATCGCAGGGCTGACACAGAGACAGATAACCAGTCACGCTCACATTCACACCTATATTCAATTTAGAATCATCAATTACACAATTGCATGTCTTTGAACTGTGGGTGGAAACCCATGCTGGGGAGAACAAAGCAAACTCCACACAAGTGAGTCAAGGCCCATCTTGCTCTTAGTCGACAGTGCTAGCCACCACACCACCATGCAACCCTGAATATACAATTGCGCTGTGACTCAATATTCCTAATGTAACTAACAATAATTGTCAGTATTTAAGCAAATAATGTTTGTCTCTGTTGACTTGTGTAGTATAAATTGCATATTGCATGAGCTCCATGGCCTCTTTGATGAAATATGAATACTACATTTTGTTTGTTATGTGAGATGCCAGAAAGTTCCAAAGTATATCTCAGATTAAACTTTTGAACTTCAACTTTGAGGGAGATATTACAGAAAAGTTTTTTTGTGTGGCTGGCATTGCATCCGTGTCACAAAAGTCTTGGTTAAAGCATTTTCATCACACAGCAATATTGGCTGAGTTGTAGCTTGACGACAGCAGCAGAAACGCACATCAACTGCAGCACAGAGACAGCAATGATAAAAAAGGTCAGTGTGAACAACTACTCAACACGCTGTAAACTGCAAATAAATGCACAACCTATACTGCACCGCTGTACTTACAGCTTGGGGCTTGCTCAAATGTCTGTCCCTCCTCCTCTCTCCCTCGTTTGTCCCTGGGTCGGCCTGCTGTGCTTATAATGTCCTTTTCTGCACAGTCAGTGTTTGTGAACCTACACAGAACCTCAGAATGGGACAAGCCCATAGTGATCATAGACACCCAAAAATAGAGGACAAAAGTAAAGCATGCAAGAACACACCTGCAGCAAACACACACACACACACACACACACACACACACACACCCTGACATCACAAACTGTGCAGTTGTCCTCACTTGCAAGCCCCCAGCATTTCTCCTCTGTCAGCAGTAATCCGCCCTCTCTAGCCGCCCCCACCATCTCGCACCGCCTCCCTCCCATCTTCCCTCCTCTCTCCAATAACCCCTCAGCTTGCAGTGGAAGAGATAGGGGCTGCATTGCTATTCCGTGGGAGTCTGTGCAACCAAGCCATCAGTTGCAGGAGACCAGGGGTGTTGGAGAAAGTGGTGGGGGTGGCCTAGCCCAAAGAAACAGCAAGAAGCTGCCAGCCATCTGTCCCCATTACTCAGAGACTGCATAGAGGATTTGCAGGGAGAGTTGGGGGGGATGTGGCGAACAGTGTACGTGGAGGTTGAGTGGAAAATGTGCTTGTGCGTCAGGCGTCGGTCGACGATAAGGAGGTGCAACATCTTTGAGGTGAGACAGAGACCCACTCAGCCTGCAACCCCTTTGCATCTTGAACACAGTTACCAGTTTCTCTCGTACGTAGTGGCGCTAATCTGCGCTGGTTGCAGGCACCGCCTCCTTCTTCTGCACCAAAGCACAGATATAATCTGTCACGCCCAGTCACTCTCACTGGCATCCGTCAGCTGACCCACTCAGTTTAACTCAAACGAATAAATGCACGGTGGCTTCTTGTGGTGGGGAGGAGGTGTGCACTTTTCACTAAGAGGTTATGAATATGATAAGCATAAAGATTGTATACATTTGTCAGAGAGTTAGTTTTGAGACTTAAACGTTTTGGATGCCGTGTGGCTCCAAATGCTTGACGACGACAGAGCATGGTAGGGTTGAAAAGGGAAGGTAGAAATTAGCAAGAGGCCAGCAGAGCCAAACAAATCCAAAAAGGACACAAGTAAAACACATAGAACAGAGACATAAATGCTGTGCTACAGTTATGGCAGAAAGGCTGATATGGAGTTGATTAGGGACAGGTGTGGCTTTATGAGAGAATGAATAGCAGGTGTGCAGGTTGAGAGTGGAAGTCAGATGATTGAAAAAGGCAGGAAAGTGTTGCCAGAGAGCACTCACAAGTTTATGTTTTAACTGTACAGTAAAATGTCCAGCTCGGTACATATATTGGTCACAATTAGTCCAATGAACAAATGTAATGGGTATTTAGCAACATGTTTATGTGCTTGATGTTAAAGTTGGAGGCTGGTTATGTTCTATATTAACAATCCCATTAAAAGAACAACACCAATAGTGTGTTAATCTGGTATGAAACCTTTCTTCCCAATGCGTAGCATCCACCTCAAGCCCATGTGTTCATACTGAAGACAAATATCTGGAGAAAAATGGTTTGAAATATACAGCTTAATCGTTTTAAAAATTACAAATGATTTTGGACAGTAAAACAGGAGTAAATATAGTTTGTACTGTTATTCTGACACAACCTCAGATTAAAAAGTATGTTATTCATACTCAAGTACCTTCATTTCCTGAAACCACTAACGCTATTCATTACGAGCAAGTCGATAAATCACTTTGAACAAATCTAACACTATCCAATTGAGTTGCAGGAGAGAATCGTGAAACTAACGTTACAAAAAGATACCAAAGATGGTTTCCTCCTTGAAAAAAAACAATGCGGTGGTCAACAACAAAGGCCGTATGCAAAACTGCAAATGGCATAAGATTTGGTGAAGAGTGCATTTTTACTTGCTAAGGACTTGATTGTCTTGGGACTTGAGTGCAAGGACTTGACACTTAATACTTAATACAAAGCAATGAATAAGATCTATCAGGCTTTATATGCAGGACTGATTCATTGTTGGTTTTGATCTTTTCATGGGATGTGTTGACCATAAGAAAATATATTAAAGAATATTGGTGTCAGGCTCTTCAAAAGAAATGTAACCGTAGAATGTGGAGTTAACTACTATGGACTCATTGTAGGTGCGTTAGGAGCACTGGGAATAAGTGGCCTTCCTGGTTTAAATTCAGCTGTAGCTTCATTTAGCTCAACTAACACACCTCTCTTTATCTTCAGGCTGTCAGGCTGTCCATCCTGCTCTGTTTTAACATCAGACCTCTCTGCCTGGACGGTAGTTTTTGTAATGGAAATGGATAAAAGGAGCAGAGGAATCAAGTGCCCCTGATGATCTAGACAGACTCAAAGTGCTGCCAGGGAAATAGAGCACAGTTTCACTCTAGGGCTGGACAGAGCCCCTGATCCTTTCCCCCTTCCTCTCATTCACAACACCTCCTCCTCCCTCTCTCTCTCAGGTGCAATCCAACTATCTCTGGTGGTCAACAGTCAGGCTCCTTCAAAAGCCATAAGTGGTTGATGGAGATGTATTTTACAGCCCATTATCGGAGTGCCAGGGGCCGGCTCCAGTCAGATATGATCTCCCACCAAAGTGTAGCGCGGTTGTGCAATGGCCATCCAGAGATCTCAGGGGATGGAGAGAGCGAGAGGGAGGGAGGAGAGAGGATGGGAAAGGGAGAGTCATATTACATCACCCAATGGTGCTGAGGACGAAAGGTCCATGAAAGAATCAACCACATCAAGTACTCAACTTGACACCTCAACGTTTATGTTGCCGTTTTTCTCTTTTTGCTCTATCTTTATATCTGTGTATCTCTTTTGCCGTCTAGCTCGGTATCTCTCCGTGTCTGTAATGTGCTCTCTAGCGCTTGATTGCTCCCCTTTTTATTTCTTGGAAGTCATCTGTAACCGCCTTGTGTGTAATTTCTCCTCTGCTAGTTGTCTGATTATGTCTTTTCTCCGCTCCCCCCACCCCTAAGATACCGCCTCAGCTTCCCTCCATCTGGCAAAGTTGGGTGCTCTGCTTGCTTGACAGAGATGTCACAAGAGAGCTATATTTATTAAACTAATGCAACGAGTGAATACCATTGCAATCGGCCCGGCCCAACAGCAAGCACCCGTCTGCACTTGCTCGGGCGCCACGAGCAGCCATCACCGCGGTTGTCGCTGCTCAGCCTCTGCCGCAGCAGCTGCAAATAATCGTCTCCAGCTCAGTAGCCACACTAATAATCCTCCAGTATAATCTTCAATTAGAACCGCCGCACTAATCTCTGACAGGAATAATCATGGAGTTTAACGTCTTTTTAGTGTGTGTGTGTGTGTGGTTTTTTTGAGTCGGTGTTGCTCACAGACGCGCTCAGGCGCCATTTGTGTGTTTGTGAGGGCAAGTAAAGGTCCACTGATTGACAGTGGCTGTGTGTATGTTTAGGAGGGCTTTGAAAGGGAAAAAGTGAGCGGCAATTTAAGAGCTGGATTTTCCTTGTTAGTGGTGAGATTATATACTATGTTGTGTTCCACAGTCTGACTTCTTTAATGGGGTAAAAGGGAGAAAAAAGAGGCTGGATGGTTTTGGAGGCTATGAGACAGCTGTCTGCTCAGACTTGCAGGGAGGAAAGGGGGGCGGGGGGGTGCACTCTCATTCTTCTTCTCCCTCTGCCGCTGTCGATCCAATAAAACTCCCAACATCCATTCCCTCACATGAAGGAGCAATAACTTGTAGCCCGTCTCCTCGACTCTCTCCTCTGAAGACATTCGGTGGTTGTTTGAAAAAAGAGTGCAAGACTAACTAATTCGGTTTTGGTGCACCTGGGAGTGTGTCAACATCAAATGAGAGCCGAATATTCTTCTCGATACGCAATGTAGCGAACAGGCCATCACCCTGGTGTGTCCACTGCCTGGAAGAAAAGCTCACGATCCCCCCTGACACATTAAAAGAAACGTGTCTCCACTGTCAAGTCATGTTTGCATTCATACAAACATTCACCAACTGACCAATTATTTGAATGATCAAAACAGTTTGAGCTCTTAAGCTTTGGTCATGGGACAATTATTCAAATATATTTAATTCCTCTTACATATATATATATACTGTATATATATATATATATATATATATATATATATATATATATCATCATTGTTTGTTGATGTCATCATATTTATTAATTTCTTTGTGGCATTATTCTTTATTGATTTCATGTTGTTTTCTGTTTTACAAATGGTGAATCAGGAAACCAAGACGCAATGTAAAACAAAGTAACCAAAGTTTGAGAAAAATTGCCATTCATTGCATTGATATCTGTAATCTTGCTTTTTGATACATACATATACATTCCACATTAATATCATGATATTGATTTCCTTGTATGTTGTACATCCATTTTATGTATAGTACCTCCGCCATTCTCCTAAATCATCTTAGGTTGGTTGTCAGTCCACCTGTCTCAGTATCTCTAGTCACTTAAATCAGAAACCTGAGTCACAATACATCTGATAGATAGTGACCTTTGACATAAGCCTTATGTCAATAGATGGGTTGGTGAGTGACGGCGAGTTCCTAGACATCACGGAGATCAAGAGGCAGCAGGCCGAGGACTACGAATGCATCACCAACAATGGAGTGGCTTCACCAGATCAGCGGAAGGTCAAGGTCACGGTCAACTGTAAGTATTCCTCTCTGCACTGCACACCAGCCCAAAGGTGGTAATTCAAGTCACACTGAACCTCCAGTGTTATAGTCCAATGATATACACATTATTTATGTTAATACTAAAGATGCATCATTATGTATGAATTCATACATCTTGATTTTGCTGTCCCCGTAGGAGCAACCCTATGCTGACCCGAGTCGACTTCTCGGTGAATGCACATGTATACTAATTGCTGAATTCCCGCTCCTCCCTCGTTTTTCTCTGCCAGATCCTCCCTTGATCACAGACATGAAAAACATGCCAGCCCATTTGGGTAAGACCGCCATCTTGCGCTGCGAAGCCATGGCAGTGCCGCCAGCCTCCTTCGAGTGGTACAAAGATGACCACAGGTGAGTTTACCAAATAGTTCCTTTTTTCTCTCTCTCCATGGCCTTCGTTCCTCACCAAGCTGATGCGTTTCACACACAAAATTAAACCTTTTGAAAAATGCACTTCAGAGCGGAAAAATCCATAAACATTTACAGAACATCTTGCATTTCTGTAGAAATGGCGTATAGGCCAGACACGGTTTGGGGGCTGCAGAGGTTTTGATTTGCGACGTTGATTGGCCAACGTCTCAGTGCAGCAGCACAGGAATAATGATTAATATATGGCTTTTATGAGCCACAATGACATCAAATTATTGTACCAATCATTTACCTGACAACACCAACAGAGTATGTTAATGAGAACTGTTGGACTGTGAGTTCAACAATATAAAGATAAACAGATGCAGTAGGTGACAGAGAAGAGGAGGGAACGGGACAGATATTAAATAAAATTGGACTGCATCTGTTTCTGGGGACATGAGATCTTTACAAAAAGTATCTGAAAATCTCTTAATTTTCCCACATGAATTACATTTTCACATTTAGACAGTTTACTGCGGACATCTGTAGTCTTGGCTGCCGTCCATTCACCTAACCTCTGATCTGAAGAAAGGTCTGAGGAAATTGTAAATGTGTTTTGTCATCTCTGAGGAAATATTAGCTTGCTTGAAACCTATTTGCTCTCCATAACCCACAAGTCCTTCCACGTTTGTTAAAGGTCCCAGAGAGGGTAGAAGAGTTCGAATGATTTGGTATCAACCAAAATAAGATGCGGAAGTACTTAGACAAGCCTTTGCCAGCCAGAGAAAGCTGTTAACAGAGTATAATGGGCCCCAGCAGGAGAGGTCTCTGTTATTTATGGACTGTGAGATTTCACTATTAGTACAAGGTGAGATGGAGGCTGCGTGTGGAGGGGGCACCGTCGTCTCAGGAGAGACAAAAAGCCTCTTATGCAGAGTTTCTAGCTGTAATGTTATGTTGTGTTTTCTCACTTTTTCTGACACACTCGTTTTCTTCCCGCTTCCACTACCACCCAGGCCGGTGGAGAGTGACAACACCCTAAGGATCAAAAACGAGAAGACGCGCTCGCTGTTGCTGTTCACCAACGTGACGGAGAAACACTTTGGCAACTACACCTGCTTTGCCTCAAACCGTCTGGGGGCTTCCAACGCCAGCATGCTGCTGTTTCGTAAGTTATCACAGAGTGCGTGCACACAACTTGACACGGTGTGCGCATGTGTGCGAGGCCGAGCCGCCACAGAAACTTAAGTGCACTCGCTTTTATTTGACGTGACAAACAGACTTGACAAAAAAAGAAAACGATACATATGCAATGACACACTGTTTTCCCTCTTCGCCCCGTCTCATCTTTGCTCTGCACACTGCACTGCATTTTCTCAGCCCTTTCCCACCTCCTTCCTCCCATTTACGTTATTCTCCGCCCCATTAAAGCTTTGCTTGCCTATATTACCGTCTCTCTCTCTCTCTCTTTCTCTCTTTCTCTCTCTCTCTCTCTCTCTCTCTCTCTCTCTCTCTCTCTCTCTCTCGTTCGTTCACGCTCTCACCCTGCATCTCTCGTTCATACACATTCCTGCACACACACACACACACACACACAGTCACTCTGCTCTCTCCCGTTACCCAAGAAGTTGTCATTTCTCTCCATGCCCAATTCACATTAACCGTCCCCAATGAGCGGTTTCCTACCCTCCCCCCCATCCCTCCTTTAGTGCATTCAGCATTACCATCTTAAGTGAGTCCTTCATCTATCCCCTTTCTTCTTTCATTGCTTTACCCATTATCCCGGCCAGTCTCCCTTCAATGACTCATTCCCTCGTCAGACCTATACATCTTCCTGCTCTCTGTTTCCACCATCGCTGCCACTTCTGTCAGTCTATCTCTCCGTCATCTGTCCTTTGGCCTCCTCTTTTCTTCCTAATCTCCCCCTGCCATCATTAGAACACAACAAGTCCCTTTCTTTTCTGGACCAGGCACGGAAAATCGGGCTATAATCGGATACTTTTGTGGTATTTCTATTAATACGCTGCTCCTCACTGTCATTGCCTCCCTGCCATCTTTGTGTCCATGCTTTTGCACCTTTTCATACCTCACCATTTTAAAAGGTGCAACAAGTAGCATTTTAATATTAACAACCCACCATCACATCAGAATTGATGTAATGAGCCCATTACGGAGGCCACTGGGTTGCATTCTGTCAATATACAAGAATGCCAAAATGGCACTAAATAGGAAGAGAGAATGTGATTAAAGTGCTTGTTGGTTTTTTTGTCCTTAAAATCTTGGTATTATTTTGTCTCCCAAATATGATGTTCTTGATGGTAAATTGAATTATATCGTATTTTGTTTTGCTTGTTGGAGAATTTTTTCATAATTCAATCAACTTTTGTCACTGGAAATTTTAACTTGTCATTAATATAGTTTGCATTTCATTGAGGTGTAACAGTGCTTGTATTGTGTTTAGATTTCTGGCACACACAAATGGAGCATTAGTTTCACCTCTTATGTAAGCCCCAAACCACATATATGTTTCTAAATTTAGAAATTCAATCTCCCTTTTTTTCTTTTTTTCTGGTGGTCATTTATACGTATCAAATAGGTGGAACTAATAACATTAATAATGTCTGTCTCCTTGTACTGTGCATGCGGGCTCAGCGGCTTGCCTTCTTGGCCCACGTTTATATAACCGTAATAAACGTTAATAGTCAAACGTCAAAGCTTTAATGAAACATCTTAAGATGGTGCGTGCAATTAATGTGACGCTGTTGGAATACAGGAAATGTAAGTCTAACTTGAAAAAAAAGTCTGCTAGAAAAAGTACAAAAAAATTAAAGGCAATGCTCTTCTTACATGTAAGCTCATTGTGCACCAGGAACGCTTGGAGGTCATTTGTAATAATAATGATTTATTTCTGTGTGTATTCAACGATACCCTCTTCTCTCCTTTGATCCCACTGTTTTCGTGCAGGACCGGGGGCCATCCAGGGGCGAGGGACCGGTCTACATGCAGGGATGAGTGTCGGCGTGTCTGTTTGGGTTTCCCTCTCTGCTCTTCTTCTGCTGAAGCTGTAAAGATCGACCTCCACTTGGAATTGTCCCCAAACGCCCACCCCCTCCCCCCTCTTTCTCTTTCTCTCGCTCTCTCTCTCCCCCTCGACGGAAGGAAGAAGGAAATGAAATTCTTTAATTACGAACCCATCACTGTGAACAAAAAGAATATGCATTATTCCAGGAGCCATTGAATCATTGCATCAAGCACACAACCACATTATTACACCCCCACACCCTCCCCTCTCCCCCAAAACCCCCACTGCCTTGATTCAATTTCGAGGTCAAATTGTCATCATCTCTTCCTCTCTCTCTCTCTCTCTCTCTCTCTCACACATGGTCTGTCTCCCAGCATGCCTTGCAGATTTGTCTGACTTGGTACTTCCCTCCTCACCTTAATTTCCCCCTCATTATTACCACTGGGCCGATGTTGATGGAGAGTGTATATTAACAATTATTGTGTCGGTGATCAATGAGAAAGTAGATAATCAACTGGACGATCATTTATGTAATGACTAATGACTGACCTACAATGTTTGCCTTATGGAAATGATACATAAAATCTCAATATCATGTTGGATATTTATAGAATTATAGTAATAATGTGTTAAAGACGGTAATGTGACCTTTTGAAAAGTGTTCAATTGGTGGCTATGTGGAGTGTCACCCTCTGATCACACACACCTACACTCACCCACATATGTATGGCTTTTTGATTTCAACTGTGTAGCAGTGAAGCTGCTATGAATGATGTCAATGTATGAAATGGTGGGTGGTGACGGTGTCAGTCTTAACTACCCCTTTATGTAATTTTGGGGGTTTATACCAAGGTTTCGCATGTAGACCCCCTCACTACCCAAACCTTTTCAGCCCCCTCCCTCCGCCCTTCTGTTCAACGTGCTCTGTCTAGTCGGCCTTCACATCGCTTTAGCGTTCTCTGCTCCGTGTCACCCCCCCTCCCCCTCACTCCGTCTTCTTCCCCAGTGTAAATATATGCAGTTAAGAGGCCACGCCGGCGACTTTGACTTTCTGAAGCAGTAAGAGACTGTCCAGTGACAACGATATCTTCTGTTTCAAAGCTGCGACTCCATCCTCTTTGTCGCTTGTTGATAGCATGTACCGGTTAGAGATGTTCCTGTTGTGAGTCCACACTCCCTTCACCCCCCGCCCATCCCTCCTTCCCTCCTTCCCTCCTTCCCTGCACTGTGTCTGTTTTACTCTGCAAGGTTACCTGCTCTTACTTTTTTGGTGTTAATAATAGTACAGATGATGATGATGTTAATAAGTATTTGAATAACTATGAATAGTAATTCCATGTGAGAAAAAAAAGAACAAAATCTGATGGTACTGAGCCGTGTGTGGGGAAAAAATGATTTTTTGTACTTTACTCTGAGAAGTCACACACATTGAACAACCACAATGAAAAACATGAAAAATGAAAAAAAGAGACATGTAAAGTTTTCGAAGTGATGTGGTCTATTTTGCCATGACAAGCTTTTTAAAAACACATTTGAAACAGTCTGAGGGATTATTTCAGCCAAGTCCAGAAGCAGTGAATGATGATGTTATTTATAATTTGTAACAGTTTATGTGTTGGACAATCTCTTTTCCATGTGTTTAAAACTGTATCACAGATTTACAGCATATTTGTCCAGCTTTCATAGTGTGTCTCTCTCCAACCAGATAGATAAATGATTTGGATCCATGTCACACTCTGATTGTGGCCGTAAGTCGGTTCTTGTTCGGCCGGACCACAGGGAGATAAAGATGTAATTACCCACTACCTGTGGCTGGCTAAGTGAAGGAGTCGGGGCTCCACCTGTCCCTCCTGCCAGCCAGTGATGGGCCCCATAAATCAAGCTCATACCTGCCACTGACAGGAATCCTCTTCAAGGACAACCTTGGTGCACCAGTCCTCCCTCCAATGTGTACCTGTGACATGCAGGCATGGGCACTACCCCCCCCCCCCCCCCTCACAGCACAAACAGTGGGAGGTAAGCCCATATTTCAATACGGTGGCACTTGTCTCTCTTCTGAAACACTGTTTCCACTCACATGCAGCGACTATATGCAAATTCGCCATAACGAGGCTCCTCGGTGAGATGAGTTTACCCCGCTGAACCCTGACTACTGCGACCTTACAGGGGAATTACTCAGCGTTGAATCAATTGTCTGAATGTGTTCTGTTTGATTTTGTTTCAAACCAGCAATAACCCCTAACTCAACTGTGCTAGAGGTATCAGATATGGTTAAAGCTGTGGTGTAATATCTGAAGAGATGATATTAACAAGGTATATCAAATAAGTCTGTTGTTGTGTGTACAGTACTCTGAAATGATTGTGACGCTCTGTTTAAATGGCCCTTAATCTAAAAAACTACATGTCGTACTCAAAAAGTCTTGCCCTCTGCAATGTAGTCGGGTTGTCTGTGTGACAGAACACACTGTTTGTGCATGCGTCTTGTTGCTCCAAAGGTAATGACGGATTCCATTTCAAGCACAAGAGCAGGTTTTTTGGTCAGTGCTTCTTTTTTCTGTCTCAGTCTCGTTTTCATCCTCTCAGTATCTCAGTCTTTCATGCTGTTTTTTTTCTTGATCTGTTTCCCACTTAAATACTGTACACTGTTCCATGTCAGCGTCCCACTGGGTTTGTCAGTGGCATATAACATCTCTATGTACATAATTTGTCCTTGATGAAGTGAAAAAGAAAAAAAATAGAAGAAAACATCCCAAAAAAGAAAAAAACACGGACAAAAAAATGTGGGATTGAAAAAAAAAGCACGTCAATGTTGGTGTATGGGTGGATTTTGAAAAAAGAAAATGAAAAAAGAAACAAGCAAACATTGTATGTTGTGTTCAGGTTTATGGGTAAAGGGTTCCGATGCGGGGGGTGGGGGGGAATTCAGGCAATATGGCTTGAAATTGTGGAGTGATGATAAACAGAATGTGGGCATTTGTACAAACAAGCAGCTCACAGAATCACGGGTTATGATCTATGTAAATGAATCACACTTCTGGTACGAGTGAGTAGGACTTGTGAGGGTGTGGGGAAGGAGGCAGCAGATCTCTCGGGTGCAGAATTTTGAGGGTAGATGAGGATGCTGTTGAGGGAGCACCCGGTCCAACTGGCCTGTGGGAGGAGACCCTGACAACGCAAATCCAAAAGCTGAGAACCAGAGGGAGATGGGAGGACACTAACCAGACTGTGAACCAGTTAGGGGGAGAAGACAGACAGGCCCTCCTCATTTTGCATTTCCAAACTTGTTCACTGTGGTCTTTCCCAGGAGAAGGTTCACCACACACTCTTTATGGTTGCACTATGTAATATGAACAGCATTAACATAGCCTTGATCGCAAACACAGTCTGGCCTACTTCAAGTGTATGAATAACACCCCGACTGGGGTTCAATGAGTTTACAGTGGTATAAACAAGACGTTCGCTCGGCCTCTAATTACATTTGGCGCACCCTGATGAGAAAGTGTTGATTGGCTCCTGCAGCTGAAGGTTATGATCTGTTTACAGAATCATTGTCAATAAGATGGCACAACGCTTTTATTTTAGAGCGCTCAAGACTAGGACGTAGCGCCAGTTGACAATGTATAATATAAGCATTGTGTTGCACTTTAATAGCCATACTTCTTTTCATGGTCAGATTTGAGTAATTTACACCGGCGGAAAAGGAGGTGAATGTATATAGCTGTAAATAAATGCCCTTTTTTTTGGTTGCTTTTGTTCACATATCAATACAGTGTTTAAACAAGGAGTCAGGTAATTAAGCTCTTCAGAGTGCAAGGAGAGATATCGCACATCGTTTCTGAACTGTTGCAGTAAAACAATGATGGTGCTTTAAAGCCAAGACTGTAGAATGGCAGAAGAAGTGCAAGCCCGGAGAAGGTTTGAATGTCCGTGGCAGGCTCATGCTGTAGCTTCTCCTACAACACCCTCCTGACACGAATCCGATCCCGGACCGACTTTCAATTCTGCATGCAATGGTTAATCAATAAATTTCGACCAAATGGTTTTGGAAGAGAGCAATTTCTCCATGGCCGGCCTTGCCGGGCCCCAAGAAGCTGAATTGATCAAGTGTCTATAGACCAGCCTTAGAACAGAGAGCATAATTCATCATGCCTGATACAAGACACTCCTAATTGCGCATTGATTTTAAACCCTTCTCTGAAACTATTTTGGCAGCTCAGTAAACTATGTGTTCAAAGTCACGGTTCAGATCCAGGGAATGAAGAATTAACCATTTGTTTTTCAAGTCAACCCAGGCTGGTATTTGTTTTGCTACCACCGTACACGCTCGCTGAGCTTTTACCGCAGTTTAGTGCGTGCCATAATGTTACATTACATTTTAGCAGTGGCAGAAATGTAACCTGGATCATTCTGCGGTCGCCAATGTCAGCAGCCATTGACACTTTGTATCCAGAGGCTTATTTCTGAATGTAAAATACACAAAGTTAAGATGTGCAATACAATATTGAGAATTTAAACATAGCAGATCATAATTGAATGAGAAATTGCAAACAATGCTGTACCAGAGTCAGTATACCAAAAGGCTACATACACAGAGTGACAATTATATATGAACGATTATCGTTGCTCTAAATCCCGCGCTCACATCTTTTACAGCAAATGACGCCTAATTCCCATATATTATCCTAATTATTCATTGTTTACCAACCATCTACAGGCTCATTCAGTTCTCATGGGCAAAGTCCATGTTGCAAGTCTATTAAGGCCCAGTACTTTTCCATTACCGCAGCTAATGAGTGCATTAGTATACATCATGTGAGACAGCATTGTGATGACGGAAAGTCTCAGTGAGCATGAGCACACTTCAGGTGCTGGAAATGGCATCCAATTTGTAGATTAAAGAGTCGCATGATAGTTGCAAGATGAAGGTTTAGGTTATTGTTCATTAGATAGATAGATAGATAGATAGATAGATAGATAGATAGATAGATAGATAGATAGATAGATAGATAGATAGATAGATAGATAGATAGATAGATAGATATACGTTTTAATGCTGAGTTTAGTGTTACTATTTTGTTGAGAGTAGATAAATATGTGTTCTGTATATATTTAATACCTCAGCTTGCAGCAGAGATGCCAGGTCACAGAGACGCCAGCCTCACCTTCTTCCTCGCCGCGACCACAGATGACGTCTTGTGAATCACTGACCTCTCTAAGAACAGGAGCGGCGTCTGGCTAATTAACAGCATGCCGCACTCCTCTAGTTGAACAACATTCGCGTGGACCAGGCAACACAATGGAGGCATATTGCCCATCATGTCTCCCCTCGTCATTAAGTCGCCCACCTCACATCTCCGACATAGGAAGAGTCCCATTACTTGGCCCCTCTGCATCACCAGCCCACGCCTGGCATTTTGCTTGTCCGCGCGGTAAATATTGGTTGTGCTGCTGAGGACTGACAGGAGAAACTTGGATTTATTTCACAAGTGACAGCACCAACTGGTGTTTTTTGTGCTGATTTATATTGCGGTTCGGTGTGAGCGGGGCTGTGATGAAGTCACCGATGAGGGCTACAAGTGTCTTATTGCCGTGTTAGGTGAGCTGGAGGCTGGGATACGTGACAGGATGTATGATAGGGGCTGGCCATGTGCTTTGTGCCTCAAGAGGGCAATAACAGTGAACGAACTGCAAGGACCCCTCGCTGCAGAGTAATGGAAAATGTCCCATTTGGAAACTAATAACAAATTGTACCAGAAGAGAACAAACCGTGTATAATTGAGGGAATGAGTTGTCTTAGGTTATAGTGTTGAATGTAGAGCCTATCTCCCTCTCTCCCTTCTTCTCTCTCTCACACTCTCTCCCCTCTACACACACGCACACACATTCCTTTATTCTTCCTGTTCTCCATTTCTTTTTGTATAGAGATAACCTGCAATGGGTCCTGCTCTCCCAACTCTCAGTACTCCAGATTTCCTGCCCACTCTGCCGTTTCTAATATAAATGATGTTAGTGTGTGTGTGTGGGTGGGGGGGGGGGGGGGGGGGGGGGGGCTGCGCACACACACACACACACACACACCACATAACGCAGACCTGAATTACAGACAGTATTCTATTCCATTTCTCAAGATCTCATCAATGTAAAACACTCAAGACAAAAAAAAAACAATGAAAGGAGCAAAACATTTGCCTTCCACCGTGACAGGTGTTCAGTGCTGTGAAGCAATGATTGTACTTCTTTTTGATACGTTTAGTTGCTGAAACGTGTCTACTTCGACTTTTATTTCAGTGTCTTTTTTCTTTCTTCTTTTATTTCAAAATACATGAAGTGGAGTTAAAAATCATATCAAGCGGAGGGAGACAAAAAAATAAAAAATCTGTTTTGTTTTTAAGCGAACTCGCTGTGTGTGGTTTGTTGCTGGAAGCGAGGCTCTCTGTTGGCCCCTGTGGTTGGAAAGGAGCTGAGATCAGGCGAGTTTCTTTAGTTTGCTTTTTGCTTCCTGTTGAGTAAAGAGCCTCTGCTTTTGTTGTGTTTGCAGGTTCATCTCAGAGTTTTGTTCTGTTTTTTATTAAAATGTCTGAATGTTCAATTTGATGAGACTGTCAGAATAAATGGCTCACACCAAACCGCTTGACAACAAATGATTTAAATGCTATGAGGGGGTGATAACTTCATAATAGAATTGATCCGCAGTAATTAACAATCATTAATGTGAAAATGTTAACTAGTTTGTCCATTTTGATTATCACTGTCTGTCATTCGGTTCATGTTAAATTCTCACAGGCAGGAGGAAACTGTCCACTTTGTCATTTATTGTCACTCAAATCGATCATAATTTTCAGGAGCAAATCTGCTGTAATTGATTTATTCATTAATTCAATATTGAAACAATATTGTTAGAGACCCACAAATACCCTTTTTCTGTTTTTTAAGACAACAAGACTTTGACGGATCGAGGTCAACATCGGTAATTATATGTAGCGACTCCAAGTTTCAAAAACATGGTTTCGCTTTGGAGACTAACGTGCTCACGTGAATACTTCTGGGTTCATTGGATCAGTTTTTTTTAACACTATACTGCATGTAAAAACAACTATTTTTCTCCAACACTGCATTGAAATATCATAAAGTGGGCATATCTGTAAAGTTGAGACCCGTGGTTAACTATATAGAACCCACTTTCATTCACATATTTTGATGCGAGAGCTCAAGGAACTTCATAAAAATGCCAGTTTTCCTTCGCCAACATCAAGTCTAACTTGGGAGAAGTATCCCCCTGCAAGCTAGCATAACAAGGTGGGCACCAATGGATTTGTTAGGCCTGTTTTCACATACCAGGATATTAACTCAAGCTTTAGGACTGAGTCTAAAGACAGTATGGGCCAATTTGGTAGGGATATCCAGGGATCTTTAAATCTGTACAGAGAGGATGACTTTATTTAGTCTGGGCAGGGGGAATAATAAAGTTGTATTCTATTGTAAATCCTGTGAAACAAGACAACATATAAATAATAATCAATTCAGTTTATTTTGTATAGCCCAATATCACAAATATCAAACTCCCCTCAGAGGGCTTTACAATCTGTACACATACGACATCCCTGTCCCAGGACCTCACATCAGGAAAAACTCCCCCGGGGAGAGGGATCCTCCTCTGTTGCTCTCCTGAAGGTTTCTTCACTTTTTTCCCTGTCAAAGGTTATTTTTGGGGAGTTTTTCCTGATCCGATGTGAGGTCAAAGGTCAGGGATGTCGTATGTGTACAGATTGTAAAGCCCTCTGAGGCAAATTTGTAATTTGTGATATTGGGCAATACAAAATAAACTGAATTGAATTGAATAGAGGTGCCAATTAAAGGCAACACGTATTTAAGCAGCCTTGTTGGGATGGGGTCCAAGAGAGAGGTAGACATCTGTATATTGTTGAAAAACACTTAAATCATGTCGTAAAACCCTCCCAAGAAATATAAGTTTATTTTTATATACATTTGTACTTAGTTAGGTTATATTTTTACTGAGTATTCAATAATACTTTGCATTACTGTTATGTGCAGCTCGACAGGAACACTGGACCCAAACGCCGTCAACGATGGAAAAGCAACTTTATTGCTAAACAGGATTCCAAAAACAGGCTTCAAAAAACCAGGATACAAAACATGCACACAAGATCTTCCACGATCTAGACAAGACGAACCGACCAAGGGGAATGACATGAACAGGACTTAAATACAGAGGGCTGGTGCAGGTGATTGGACACAGGAGGAAACAATCAGGAACAGGGCAAACAATCACAGGGACAGGAAGTGAAGAGAAACAGAGGACAAGAAAGACAAGGACTTCAAAATAAGACAGGAAACACGAAACAACACTACAGATCCTGACAATTACAGGTAAATTGAATGTTATTTCGTAAGTACATAAAGTTTGGGCTGTATTCATTGGATATGTTGGACTTGAAAAGGTGACATTGACTTTTACCAATACGGTGAAGCTTTTTTAAGAACAATGTATTCACATTCTCTGTTGCTGCTCTCTTATTTGGAATAATTCCCTGTTGAAAGAAATAAGACTGCATTGTTTCAGATGGCTCTCACTTGTCTCTGTTTTTAAAGCCCCTTGACTTACAGACAGCAAAGTAATGCATTACGTGATCCCCCCTCACGTGGTTGCAATCGCAGTGTTTCTACCAAATGGCTTTCCATCGTTTTCAATTCAGATTGAAAAGTTTTAGGCAGACGGTTTTTCCTCAAGTTGAACTCGTCTTTTTAAACTTGCGTGGCATCCTTTGATGACGATGATTGCACCTAGTACCACAAGTCTTCCTCCCCCCGGAGGGCACAGATTTGAATTAATTATACTGTCGCTCATTAAGGCCACTCAGGAAATTCATATTTACAGCTATTGCACAGAAAAAAAGCCAAAATCAAAACAAGAGTTTTTGGAATACATCAGCACATTCGACAATGTACTGCAAATCCTCTGAACTAGAAGACAGAATTTGTTACTTCTCAATCTCAATAATAATGCTACAAATCAAATAGTTTGGATGATGTAAAGGGCGTCTGCATAACTAGTGAAACACAAACCTTTAGAATAATGGCAGCAGCACTTGCTGACTGTTGCACTGTGGTTTCTTTTAGCATGCAGAGAGTGGCTCTTTATTTGACATTTGTCCTTTTTCTCACCCAGAATCAGGTTTCTTTTGAAGTGTGACCTATTAATGAGCCATCACCTCTAACCATAGAGTGCAACAACAAAATAAGCTGACACCATCATGTTTTAAAGCAAGCTTTCAGACTTTAGACTGCCTGAGAAATTATTGCACCACTCAAGACTGGAGTGAGGAACAACAGCAGCATGTCAAAAACACCTCACCTGTGTTTGCTTCTGTTGCTGGCGGGCCAGGTACCAGGTGAGTCCGAATCCAGGTCAGTTATGTGTAGGCTTTGTACACACTGTCATCCAAGGTTTGATCTTTGTTAGGCTTGTTTTTTCCTTGCTTTGACATGTGTAATTAAATAGCATATATTGTCATGATAAAAAGTAAGAAGGTTGAGAGACGCAACCAGTTTTTTTTGACCAGTTTTGTGTTTGCTGGTCTTCTCCTTCATCTGCACTCTGAGTGTTTTGCTTATCTTATCTGCATTCATCATCGCACTTAATAATCACTTCATCACACTGACAAGCCGTCGCCACAATCAAACAGATACTCCAAAGCTGTTGGACTCTTTTATTTTTACTTGAGAGTGCATTAGTTTTTTGTTTCAGCGGAGAAACAAAACAAAGAGTTCTAAAAAACATGTGTTGTCCGGTTTAAGTTTATTTATCACGTTGGGAGACATTCAATAAGTGTTTGGTGCATTCTCAAATTATACCGAATCGACTTCCAATTTAGTTCTCTGAGTTGTCTGCCTCCCAGGAATACCAAATATACATATAAAGTGTTTGCAGGTTTGCTCTAGACTTTTGTTTAAAGTTCTTCGTGTGACCCGTTTTATTAATGGCTCAGCTGTCTTTGGCCCTGACAGCAACCCCAGAGGGACTGAGGGTGAGACAGCACCCCCCCTCTCTCAACGTGATGCGGGGGGAAACGGCCACCCTGTCCTGTCATTTCAAAGTTGAATCCCTCAAGTACGGGGTTCAGTGGTTCAGGCTGAAGTCCGGAAAGCAGCCCCTCCCAAAGTCACACAGGAGGTCCGTTGTGGAGAAGAATCAAACGTCCTCCTTGGTGATGGCCGAGGTGGCCCTGGAGGATGCTGGCTGGTATTATTGCGAGGTGAACGTCCTGCAGAGAGACCCGGAGTGTGGCAACGGGACCGAGCTGGTTGTCTTGGGTGAGAAACAAATTGTTCGTTTAAAGAAATTCATTAGGGGCGGCTCCGCTCGGGTGATGTTGCCATGTTGCTGGTAATTATGTCTCATTTGTAGAGAGCCACGGTGTTTAGTGGGAGGCAGCTCGATACGAGGGCCGGGGAGGACCATGATTCACCGTAACAGGAACGGCCAGGCTCAATCTATAAAGAAATCAAGCCATGTGAAATTCCCTCAGAGTTCATCTTTTTGCCTGAGCAGTTTCATGACAGATGTAGAAAGAATCACCCCGGCACCGGGTGCAGTGCCTTGTATCGATCTGGCCCAGGGAATTGAAACTCACCAGAAAACAAGGCACGGAGGGATGGCCAAATGATTATGTGGAAATTATTCATGCAGAAGAAAAGCTTCCTTGGAGTTTCTCTGAATGCATTGTTGCATCACCCAAATAACAATCCATACTGCATGTTTATACTTGTTTTATTATTTGTTAATGGTTTTAGTGCAGATCTACACAGTTTTATCCCATTTTAATATTTTGTTTATATTTATTTGACATTAATGGATTTTTTTATATGTTCAAATGTTTTGTACCATCTGCTGAATTACAGCTGTGCAAATGGGAATTATAGTAATTTATAACACTAATTTATCATATAGTGTATGTTTTTGTTTTTGTTATGTAGCCTTCTATTTGACAAAAGTGCATATTTTGCACTTTGCACATACTTTCATTAATGTTTTTTGTTCTTTTCATGAACACATTTTCTCTTAATTTGTCCTTGTTTTTAAATAAATGGCTGCATTATGACTACCACTACACTATTTACTTTTCATATTTCTGGGTTTTTTTTCTGTATTTGGTCTTGATTATTTTCTGCTCCAAGGACCCAATTTTACATCCTGAATTCATCTCATCTGATGTTTTTAACTGTCGTCTTTAGCTCCAAAAATCTGAAAATAGGCAAATGTAGTCTTGCACAAAAGCAAAAGGAAACAAAGTGTTTCAGCCCGAAGATTCCGTGAGAGTTTCTAAGCAAAGAATATTTCTTTATGCACCTAATCCTCCTCCAGGAAAACAAATCCTGTTGCCCATCTCATCACCTGTTTCTCAGTTGGTTACAAATATTGGCATATTATGTCTAAAGTGATTAGTAGTGTCTTATGAACACTTGAAATCTGCTGATTTGTAACCATACGGTTCACGGGCATTTAGGCTGTGTGTGCATTGTTAAGGAGAAGAGCTGAGGAGAGGAAACTTCTCCAAAGAAAGGTCTGTTGAGCATCCTGGGGGTGTACATGAGCAATTACATGCTGCCTTGTTTATATGAATACAAATGAGTATTACTGATGTATATAATATTTATTGATGTAATGTAAATGTTCTTATTGTTTGTGCAATTGGTCACGTATCTGGTTGAAGTACATTTTCTCTCCTACTTTTCTAACTAGTGAGAAAGTCTGTCTTTTGATGATTTTGTATTCATTGTTGTATTCATTTTGTCAGTATGTTATGCACATTATGAGCTTACATATGTTCATACCTGCATTTTGTAATGTTAGCGTGTCAAATCGATTTCTGCAGATTTTTCTGATGAGTATGGATGTTTTTAAGGATGTGTATGAGCTGGGTTTTAATCAACAGCTGGTTCCTGGCTGCTTTATAAGAGGGGTCTCACACACAAACTCTAAGGAAAGCCTAGGGCTGAAACACGTCCGTTTAAACATTAAAAACACTTAATTGAGGTTTTTTTCTTATCCTTTTTTCCACTTCTAGCACCACCTTCTGCTCCCAAGATTTACCTCCAGATTCCCCCCGACCCAAAGACTGGTCAGTGGGCTCTCTTCTGTCTCACTGGGGGATTTCACCCCAGCGAGCTCACCCTCACCTGGACTTACCTGAGCACAGCAGCCAATATCGATCACCTGTCAATCACCAATTGCACCCTTCCTGCGTTCAACCCTCATGGTAACCTGTCTGAACACCTGGATGACGGAGCCTTGCTGTCCTCTGATTGGTTGGTGAACTCCATGCCGACAAGCCACTCAAAGTGTTTCCAGGTGATGGACAACCACAGCCGGGAAGTGTATCTCTTCAGTGTGTTTGTCCTCCCGAAGAAGGAGTCTTTGGAATCAGGGATCACCTTCACTTGCGGAGTGCAGGACCACCCTGCCATGACTACTGTTCTGACTGCCTCCTTCACTTGGGGTAAATAAAAAAGAGCGATCAGTCCATTTCCCAAATATATGATCATGTTTTTACAGTTTGAAATTGGTCAGAATCAGAATCATTTATTGCCATGTACGTTGAACATACAAGGAATTTGACATGGTGAACAAAACAAATATACAAATATAATTAAAACAATAAACATGCAATAATAGATCAATATGGTAAATAACAGAGAGATAACGGTACTTTTAAACAAGTATATATTTTAAAATAAAAGTGGCAAGTGTATTTTAATAAGAGAAGAACAGATGTGTAAGGGTGTTCAAAATACATGCACCGCCTGGGAATTGAACCCAGATCACAAGAATGGGAATCTTGCATGATACCACTACACCAACAGCATGTTTTGCAACATAACAAATTTGACAATAATATGGAAACTATATTTTGCCAACCAGTTTTAAATATATATATATATATATATATATATATATATATATATATGTATTTTTTCTTCTTACAGTTTGGTATGATGTCTCAACACATTATACATCCCTGCTGTAGCAAATGATGAGCACATGTATTTGCATTTATGGGGCAAAGAAAACACCTCTATATTTCCATATAATATTGACCCAGCATCTGAAAGGGATCTGATTTAAACTGCTGAATTAATTATCTGATTTATACAAAGTATAACCTTTAGCTTCAGCCTGCAGTAAACTGTAAATACAACGATGTTACACCTTAGAAAGTTGATAATGTGTTTATGTTATAGACATTATTTAACATTTACATTAAGTTGGAGTCATGTTTTAAAAAAAATGTAAGTCCTTTTTGCTCTCCTGCTGATGGAAATATGTGACGCTTTAACTGTTTGGTGCTGGACCAGTACAGTTGGTTTATCTGACTTATTTTGCAACATTAATGGGTGCAGAATAGTGGGGCAGAATACTGAAAATGAAATAGCCGAAAGACTAAGGATTTTTTAAAAAGCTCAATAGAGCTAAAAGAAACAAAAGATTTTCACAATTCTGTGTGGGTTTATCAATACATGCTATTCCTTTCACATTACAAATAGTAATTAAATGAATTCATACATATTCTGTCACATTAAAAATATTAGTATGAGCAGCTTTAAGTTTCTATGTACACAGACTAATAGCTTTGGCAAATACAGCTGATCAACCCTTATACTGATAGAGGTCTTCATGCCTCCAACCTTGTAGAAAGTGACCAGGATTTCTATAGGAATTCAAGGAAGGAAGTCCATAGGCAACTTCCTTCCTAATAACACAGTCTGTACTGACACAGAGCTCAGGGATGACAGTGCCTCACACACCACAAGTCGCTTGTTTAGTCTTTGCCCCACTTGACTGTTAATGTGGGTCAGACATCGATCATTCCAAGGCAACAGATTGCCTGTAATACTGCATACTTGAACAAATTAATGATTTACCCAATCAATGTTTAAACACCTCTCTCTCCCCCACAAGGAGGCAAATGTCCATCAGCCAGTTCAACCTTCCTGATTTAATTCTGCCGTGCTCAATAACATGATAAGTCAGTGCTAATCAGTGTTTGTCTTTTTTTCTTTTTTTCGCTCTACTTTCCAGATGCCTCCCCTAATGAGCTGATTGTACACTTGAACATTCTAAAGATGTGTCTCCTCTCTGCAATGACCGTCGTCTTTTTATTGGAAGGTAAATTTGAGTAAACCTCTCAGCAAGAGTTACAGGAAGCGGTTAAAAGACCATATTTAATTTATGTGATCCCCCTCTCAACAGCCGCCAGACATTTCTGCATGCAGGGGAAATGATGTCTGCCAGGTGAGTACAATTTTCTCCTCTGCCTTTGGCAAACAAGTCATGTACACGCACACACACACACACACACACACACACACATGGATGCATACACACAGGGCTGTTTTTTTTCTTATTGCCTTATCCCTGTAACCTATCACACAGGAAAAAGTCAACACTGACACAATGACCAATTATTGTCTTCCAGGAAATACAAAATGAAGTGGGAGAGAAAACAAAAAAAGAGCCACCAGTTGTTCAATGCGACTCATCTCAGCCGACCTTTTTACAAACACAAATCCCACAAATCAAGTCCAGAGAGATGCTCAGAAATGAGAATTAAGTGAATGAAACAGTTAATTCTGCACTATGAGTAACTGTGTATAATCTTCTCTCTCTCTCTCTCTCTCTCTCTCTCTCTCTTTGAAAGCCTCTCCCATTTTGAAAACTCTTGCTGTATATTTATGCTTGACTTTCTTTCTGTAAATCAAGGCTGTTTTTCTCTGTAACTCCTTATCACGGCTGCGTACAAAATAGATATATGTTCACAAAAAAGAAAACTGCATATAAGCTGCATGTGTGTTGGTGAGGTCGTACAATAGCTGTGATTCTCATCACACTTGAATCTTCTTCAATGTCTCACACTTCAGTTTACAAACTGACAATGATTCCTGTTCATGGTCAAAGCTGTTCGGAGAGCATGATCTCTTATTGCTGAGAGGTGACGTCCACAGCTGTTGCTTCGATATTGATTTGGCTGGTGCAGCACTCCAAACCACCTGCCTGTATTGAGGTCTTATGAAATCCTGCTCTTATGTGAGAAGTATTTTTCGTTTGAATATGACTGTTCAAAGTGGGCTGTCTCTGTGGCTTGCTCCAACAGACAGGTGTCCTCCTGTGTCTCGTTTCCTAACAGGAAGTTCATCCGAGAGTCAAACAGTATGCTGTCTACGCCGAGTCATTTTCTCACGTGTAAAAACACAAGCATGACATTGATTTCCTGCTTCCAGGGATGAAGAAATAACAAATTAGTGAAGGCAGCTGCTCGTCGCTTTTTTTTTCAGTCTGCTCAGATAGCATTGATCTCGTCTTGTTTGTGTTCCTTATCTATTGCAGTCTTGTTAATCCCTCCACACAAGGCCCAGCGCATGTGACAGGACATGCACCTGTTAAGGCGACTCCTAACCCCTTCCATCAGACTACCCACAGTCTTTCTCACAGCAGAGGAGGAGAAATAGAAAATAAGAGGGTCTAGACAAGCGTTAAAGGTGCTGAACAGCAGGGCTTTGTTTCTCCAGTCGGGACTTTTCCACATAATATAACCGACAATGTGCGAGACGTTATAGGGCCCAAAACACAAAGCGTACACCAGCAGTGTTCCCAAAGCCATGCCAATGGCCCGGAGCCGCCGCCGCCGGTCAATGTGCTGCAGCTTGGACAGAATCCTGATGAAGTTGATGTAGCAGAAACTGCTAATCAAAAAGGGGATGCAGAAAAGTACCACGCAGAGCTCCAGGCGCACAGGAAGGAGGACCTTCAGCTGAGCCTGTGTGAAATTCTCATAGCACACTTCCCTCTGTTCGCCACCAGCGGTGGAGACATTGTGGCCTGAGGTGGCATTTGGGGAGTTGTCAGCGCTAATAAAGGGCACGATGAATACAATGCTGAGGTGGATGAAGGAGAAAATCCAGAAGAAGATGCTGGCGGCGACGGCGTACACTGGTCGCCTCTTCAGGGTGTGCTGGATGGGGAAAGCCACGCCGAGGTAGCGCTCCACGCTGACCGCAGTGAGGAAGAAGGTGCTGTTGTAGATGGTCATGTAGAAGACGAAGCCAGACAGCGGGCAGAGGGGGTAGGGCATGTCCCACAGCATGTTGTTCATCACTTCCTGCATCTTGAAGGGCAGGAAGGCAAGGAAGAGGAGATCGGAGATGGTTAGGTTAAGGAGCAGGATGTCGATCGGCGTGGGTTTCTGCTTCACTTTCTTGCAGAAGGTGTAGAAGGCGAGGACGTTGGCCGGGAACCCCAGCACAAAGGTGATGATGTAGACAGACATACATAGTCCAGTGTGGCACTCCTGCATGGTGGCCTCGGTGTAAGTCAATCGAGGGCGGAGATGTGTCACATTATGTCCTCGACTTTGCACCGCAGCACGGGGGGCGGGGGGGTTGATCCGTCAGGCAGTTAGAACCACAGGAGACGGAGTCTTCTTATTGGGTCAGTGGCCTGGAACAAACCCGGCGAGACAGCGTGGTTTTCCTGTCCCAACTGATAAACCAACGCTCATGGTTTCCTCAAGGGGTTTGAGCTCTGCTGATAAGAGAGAATGGAAGGAGATTACAACACTGCACAGCAGTGTTTCTACCTACTGTCCATTTGACACTTGGTTTAAGAGTGCACTGCTCCACTTTTACATGTTTAGCCTACCAGCTGTAAAACCACAGGAAGAAGGGAGATACACTAATTCTTTTTTCTCTCTATATTGCCTCTTAATTTCCTTCCTATGACCCTACTTCAGCGTTTATTGTGAATCTCAATTAACTCTTGATGAGGAGCCAGTCTTGGCTCCTCATTAAGAGTTAAGAGTTGGTCTGGCGCATGGGTTTGTATACAAACCATAATGCTGTGTTATTGCTTCCTCCGTGTCATAAATACAGAACAGTGATGCTTTTATCATTGACGTCCAGCCCCTGTTTACAGTAAATGCATATTCACTAAACATGTTAAGAAAATGATGACCCTCATAAATGTAATCACTTAACTACACCGGGGAAATGTCTTAATGCTTTAGCTGGTCCAGTGTCACAGCACACTGATCAAAACATCTGTATCCTGGTGATGTGGAAATGTATTATTATTTGCTCTTGTTTTCTCTTTCCCTCTTTCTTTCTCCTTTTCTTTTGTTTTGTATCCTTAAAGTTCTGAATGTCTGTCTTGTTAAGGTATAAAATCTAAATAAATATATAGATAATACATTTTTAAAAAAACTGAAAATATAGTGGATCTTCAAAGAGAAATATATAAAATAAAAAACATATTTATCTTCTTTTTATGAAGGATAAAGACTGACGGAAAATTGTAGAATTGAAAGAAAACAAATAATTCAAGAGAAAATATATGATGTTAGGAAAAGCTACTTTCTTACCCTTTATGCAATGCATCACATAAAAGAGAACAGTGTGAGAAAGAAGCTTAACTCTTATAGTCCAGATTTCTTTTTTGTAAATGACAGAGAGAACTGTGAAGAAATTGTAGAAGTGCTACCTATTTAAGCAACTTTCTTGTCTGCCATTGCATTTTTTCACTTCAAACATTTCAGAAAAACTCTACAAGCTTCCTATTTAATCCTTTCTTAAAAGAAACCACGTCAAGAATAAGAAGTAACTCTTGCTTAC